>NC_134266.1:271738345-271895845 GCF_031893055.1 Leptodactylus fuscus | reverse complement strand
CTATCTATCTATCTATCATCTATCTATCTCCTAACTATCTATCTATCTATCTATCTATCTATCTATCTCCTATCTATCTATCTATCTATCTATCTATCTATCTATCTATCTCCTATCTATCTATCTATCTATCTATCTCCTATCTATCTATCTATCTATCTATCTATTATCTATCTATCTATCTATCTATCTATCTATCTATCTCCTATCTATCTATCTATCTATCTATCTATCGCCTATCTATCTATCTATCTATCTATCTATCTATCTCCTATCTATCTATCTATCTATCTATCTATCTATCTATCTATCTCCTATCTATCTATCTATCTATCTATCTATCTATCTCCTATCTATCTATCTCCTATCTATCTATCTATCTATCTATCTATCTATCTATCTATCTCCTATCTATCTATCTATCTATCTATCTCCTATCTATCTCCTATCTATCTATCTATCTATCTATCTATCTATCTATCTATCTCCTATCTATCTATCTATCTATCTATCTATCTCCTATCTATCTATCTCCTATCTATCTATCTATCTATCTATCTATCTCCTATCTATCTATCTATCTATCTATCTATCTATCTATCTATCTTCTATCTATCTATCTATCTATCTATCATCTATCTATCTATCTATCTATCTATCTATCTCCTATCTATCTATCTATCTATCTATCTATCTATCGCCTATCTATCTATCTATCTATCTATCTATCTCCTATCTATCATCTATCTATCTATCTATCTATCTATCTATCTCCTATCTATCTATCTATCTATCTCCTATCTATCTATCTATCTATCTATCTATCTATTATCTATCTATCTATCTATCTATCTCCTATCTATCTATCTATCTATCTATCTATCGCCTATCTATCTATCTATCTATCTATCTATCTATCTATCTATCTCCTATCTATCTATCTATCTATCTATCTATCTATCTATCTCCTATCTATCTCCTATCTATCTATCTATCTATCTATCTATCTCCTATCTATCTATCTATCTATCTATCTCCTATCTATCTATCTCCTATCTATCTATCTATCTATCTATCTATCTATCTATCTCCTATCTATCTATCTATCTATCTATCTATCTATCTATCTATCTATCTATCTTCTATCTATCTATCTATCTATCTATCATCTATCTATCTATCTATCTATCTATCTATCTATCTCCTATCTATCTATCTATCTATCTATCTATCTATCTATCTATCGCCTATCTATCTATCTATCTATCTCCTATCTATCATCTATCTATCTATCTATCTATCTATCTATCTATCTCCTATCTGTCTATCTATCTATCTATCTATCTATCTATCTATCTCCTATCTATCTATCTATCTATCTATCTCCTATCTATCTATCTATCTATCTATCATCTATCTATCTATCTATCTATCTATCTATCTCCTATCTATCTATCTATCTATCTATCTATCTATCTCCTATCTATCTATCTATCTATCTATCTATCTCCTATCTATCTATCTATCTATCTATCTATCTCCTATCTATCTATCTCCTATCTATCTATCTATCTATCTATCTATCTATCTATCTATCTCCTATCTATCTATCTATCTATCTATCTATCTCTCTCCTATCTATCTATCTATCTATCTATCTATCTCCTATCTATCTATCTCCTATCTATCTATCTATCTATCTATCTATCTATCTATCTATCTCCTATCTATCTATCTATCTATCTCTCTCCTATCTATCTATCTATCTATCTATCTATCTATCTATCTATCTATCTCCTATCTATCTATCTATCTATCTATCTATCTATCTATCTATCTATCTCCTATCTATCTTTCTATCTATCTATCTCCTATGTTTCTATCTATCTATCTCCTATCTATCTATCTATCTATCTATCTATCTATCTATCTATCTATCTATCCCCGTTATATATCCATCCATTTTTCCCTATATCTTTGTGGTTTTCTATCCTATTTCTATATCCAGTTTCCTTTATCTATATACTCCTTCCTGATCCTTCTGGTGTCCGTTGTTCTTCTCCACATTCCTTGCTAATAATAAGACAGATCTTGCTTTTCCTTCTGGTTTCTGTGATGTAGATCAGGAGACTAAATCACTTTGAGGAGTGGGGGGCGCAGTATTTGTAAGGCTCGGCTAATTCGTCTGCCCCCTGTTATCTGATCTCACACTAAGTGTGGATTGTGGACGATGGCTACAAATTTGCTGGAGCTGACAAGATATATAAGTCCTGGGGTAGGAATAATAAGCAGACGCTGGCCGGACCCTCACAGGTCCATGGGAAAACCCGCCACATGGCTTCAGACACAAGTCCTTAACTAAAAGGGAAATTTAAGTCACCCCCCATATTAAAAGTAAAACATGTAGTTTGTATGTTGGTAATAATGGCGGCCACAACTTCTCTAGAAAGAGACAGAACTAGGAGATAACAGTGGAATATTCCATAGAATGATCTAGAGAATTATATTTAAGGCTATAACCTGTATATGTCCCATACTATAGGTAACGCAGGCTCTATAGATAATATGATCCCCATCACTGGGACAGCAGATCACTAAGCACATACAATATACACAACATGTATCCCGGAACTTTCTGTCTTATTCTTCTCATCTCTTTGTATCTTAATTTGTATCATATTACAATTAAAAAGGAGAAATATGCAAAGATCTTTTTCTCTCTTGATAGATAGATAGATAGATAGATAGATAGATAGATAGATAGATAGGAGATAGATAGATAGATAGATAGATAGATGATAGATAGATAGATAGATAGATAGATAGATAGATAGATAGGAGATAGATAGATAGATAGATAAATGATAGACAGATAGAAGATAGATAGATAGATAGATAGATAGATAGATAGATAGATAGATAGATAGATAGATAGGAGATAGATAGATGATAGATAGATAGATAGATAGATAGATGATAGATAGATAGATAGATAGATAGATAGATAGATAGATAGATAGATTGATAGGAGATAGATAGATAGATAGATAGATAGATAGATAGATATAGGTAGATAGATAGATAGATAGATAGATAGATAGATAGATAGATAGATAGGAGATAGATAGATAGATAGATAGATAGATAGATAGATAGATGATAGATACATAGATAGATAGATAGATAGATAGATAGATAGATATAGGTAGATAGATAGATAGATAGATAGATAGATAGATGATAGATAGATAGATAGATAGATAGATGATAGATACATAGATAGATAGATAGATAGATAGATAGATAGATAGATATAGGTAGATAGATAGATAGATAGATAGATAGATAGATAGGAGATAGATAGATAGATAGATAGGAGATAGATAGATAGATAGATAGATAGATAGATGATAGATAGATAGATAGATAGATAGATAGATAGATAGATAGATAGGAGATAGATAGATAGATAGATAGATAGATAGATAGATAGATAGATAGGAGATAGATAGATAGATAGATAGATAGATAGATAGATAGATAGATGAAAATAAAATTGAAAGCTCATTGATTTCAGTGCCTTGTTTGTCCTGTGGTGGCGCTGCAGGTGATATTGATCTCTCTAGTTCCCAGTAGTTGGACTCGCTGTGCTCATCTTATAATTAGTGGACCCTTCTAACGATTATTAATAACCCCCCCCCCCCCTCTTATACAAATCTCACTCCTTATCACCGGTCTTATAGATGACATATTCTCTGTACCTTCCGTTTTTGTTATATTAGTTTATTTTTACTTGATTTTTCTTGTTTTTTCTAAGTTTGATAAAAAAAAAAAAAAAAAAACTTGTCTTGAAGGAGATTTTCACACGTCTTGAGCTTGTCCTGGACACCTCGGGTACCCGGCAGCAGGCACGTAGACATACGTGTAGGACCCTTGTCACACATGTTGCGCCGTTGTCAGACCTTGATAAGTGGCCCCAGTGTTTTCCCAGCAGTGATGGAGGAATGTACCAAACTCATTCCCTCCACATAGAGCGGCCGGAGAGGGATTTGGCCGCGGTCCAGTCCAGGAGCTGGATATGAGGAGCCTCCGCTTATACTTCTCACTGTATATAGGAAATGTCTGCAGTGGGATCACCTACTGCTGTGTGAGCGTATGAGGAGGAAGGAACCTACCGGAAACGAGTGGGCGAGCCGACCGCCAAGTGTCTGATGAGAGGATAAGCCAAATATTTTGTAATGTAATATGTTATATAAAAGTATATTATCATATGGCAGAATATAGTCCGAGTTGTCAAAGGGAAATATTCATCCGCCTGTTGTGCTTTAGGCCATATAAGACATAAAAGAGAAGTACTGGCTTGTATAGATATGAGCAAAGTACTTGTGGTGAGATAAAACACTTACTAGTAGCTGCAGCAGCCTATATGTGGGCATTTCTGCTTATTGTCATTCAGCTTCTCCTCCTCGTCTCGCTTCCATATCCATAGATTACTATAAGCGATTGTAGTCTGACCCCTCAGTGAGCAGCTTCGTACTGCCTTATCCAATAGACTGCTCCTGCCTTATCCAATAGACTGCTCCTGCCTTATCTAATAGACTGCTCCTGCCTTATCCAATAGACTGCTCCTGCCTTATCTAATAGACTGCTCCTGCCTTATCTAATAGACTGCTCCTGCCTTATCCAATAGACTGCTCCTGCCTTATCCAATAGACTGCTCCTGCCTTATCTAATAGACTGCTCCTGCCTTATCCAATAGACTGCTCCTGCCTTATCTAATAGACTGCTCCTGCCTTATCCAATAGACTGCTCCTGCCTTATCTAATAGACTGCTCCTGCCTTATCCAATAGACTGCTCCTGCCTTATCCAATAGACTGCTCCTGCCTTATCCAATAGACTGCTCCTGCCTTATCTAATAGCCTGCTCCTGCCTTATCCAATAGACTGCTCCTGCCTTATCCAATAGACTGCTCCTGCCTTATCTAATAGACTGCTCCTGCCTTATCCAATAGACTGTTCCTGCCTTATCCAATAGACTGCTTCTGCCTTATCCAATAGACTGCTCCTGCCTTATCTAATAGACTGTTCCTGCCTTATCTAATAGACTGCTCCTGCCTTATCCAATAGACTGTTCCTGCCTTATCTAATAGCCTGTTCCTGTCATATCTAATAGACTGCTCCTGCCTTATCTAATAGACTGCTCCTGTCTTATCTAATAGCCTGTTCCTGTCTTATCTAATAGACTCCTCCTGCCTTATCTAATAGACTGTTCCTGTCTTATCTAATAGCCTGTTCCTGCCTTATCTAATAGACTGCTCCTGCCTTATCCAATAGACTGTTCCTGCCTTAGCTAATAGCCTGTTCCTGTGTAATGTCCCGGTATTGCTAGTCCAATTCCCTTTCATAGTCCTTGCAGACCGAGATGATATGGACATTTGCATATAAGGTAAAGCGTTTGCTCCCCCTTCATTCCTTCATTTCTATTTTTCCAGAGCCAGCACACAGGGGGTCTATTAATGCGCCATCTTGTGGATGTTTTTTTGTACTACACCTGCCTATATTTACCATTGCAATATAATTTGAGCTGGCACTGTAAAGGGAGTGTCCATTATAATTAGGTGACCTCCAGGACCACTCAAGGGAGCTTGGCTGGCCTGGAGGCGGAGCTGAGTGACCGCCCTCTCTAGAGAGGGGGTTGGGAACTTTTTGGCTTTTGTTTTTTTGGTGTGGAGCTGAGCACATGGGAAGCTGTAAAAATGGCAGCTAAGTCTCCGGGAAATTGTAACAGAGACGTCTTTTCCTCTGGACCCAAGATTCTTCTCAGAGAATACTTTCTTCTGAATCTCCAAGCAGAGACGTCTTTTCCTCTGCTTCCAAGATGTTCCTCAGGGAGTGTTTTCCTCTGAAGCTCCACGTCTCTACGAGTAGGCCGTCCTGTTATCCATACATCTGGGAACTCCACACGTATCTCTCTATTCAAGTAAGTCTTTGGGACAAATCTATATTTAAGGAGCCCATAGCTAGTCCGACGGAAATCGAGGGTCCCCCGCCATCGACAACTTGTATCTCCTCTTCTATATACGTGTACCTAGCTTTGTTGAGGTCTAACCTCCTGGATACAGGCCATCCTTACAAGTATATACAAGTTTAACTTCCCAAGCAACTACGAGTTAACCAAGCCCAAGGTATTCTTGCTCAAAGCTCCATCACCTGATTAAGTGGACACTGTCTATAAAGATCGCTGTATTGTATGTGAAGAATCACTCCATCATCTGTATATTTGTATCAACTCGTCCTGCTAGTAAAAAGAGCAACAATTACCCCCAAAGCCTGGTTGTCTGTGGTCACTGTCAGATATCAGAGTGGGGTGGGTAGTCGGGGACATCAAAAAGGAAATTTTGTGCACTTTCGGAACCCAGGAACCCACTGAAAGCCGGCCACATCTGATATTACCCGTGATAACAGCCCTGGCCCTCCTGAGTGTTGCACCTGTCTTATGTAATAGACTCCTCCTGCCTTATCCAATAGACTGCTCCTGCCTTATCTATTAGACTGTTCCTGCCTTATCCAATAGACTGTTCCTGCCTTATCCAATAGACTCCTCCTGCCTTATCCAATAGACTGCTCCTGCCTTATCTAATAGACTGCTCCTGCCTTATCTAATAGATTGCTCCTGCCTCACCTAATAGCCTGCTCCTGCCTTATCCAATAGACTGTTCCTGCCTTATCTAATAGACTGCTCCTGCCTTATCTAATAGACTGCTCCTGCCTTATCTAATAGACTGCTCCTGCCTCACCTAATAGCCTGCTCCTGCCTTATCCAATAGACTGTTCCTGCCTTATCCAATAGACTGTTCCTGCCTTATCCAATAGACTGCTCCTGCCTTATCCAATAGACTGTTCCTGCCTTATCTAATAGACTGCTCCTGCCTTATCTAATAGCCTGCTCCTGCCTTATCCAATAGACTGTTCCTGCCTTATCTAATAGACTGCTCCTGCCTTATCTAATAGACTGCTCCTGCCTTATCTAATAGACTGCTCCTGCCTCACCTAATAGCCTGCTCCTGCCTTATCCAATAGACTGTTCCTGCCTTATCCAATAGACTGTTCCTGCCTTATCCAATAGACTGCTCCTGCCTTATCCAATAGACTGTTCCTGCCTTATCTAATAGACTGCTCCTGCCTTATCTAATAGACTGCTCCTGCCTTATCTAATAGACTGCTCCTGCCTCACCTAATAGCCTGCTCCTGCCTTATCCAATAGACTGTTCCTGCCTTATCCAATAGACTGTTCCTGCCTTATCCAATAGACTGCTCCTGCCTTATCTAATAGACTACTCCTGCCTTATCCAATAGACTGCTCCTGCCTTATCTAATAGACTGTTCTTGCCTTATCCAATAGACTGCTCCTGCCTTATCTAATAGACTGTTCCTGCCTTATCTAATAGACTGTTCCTGCCTTATCTAATAGACTGCTCCTGCCTTATCTAATAGACTACTCCTGCCTTATCCAATAGACTGCTCCTGCCTTATCTAATAGACTGCTCCTGCCTTATCTAATAGACTGTTCCTGCCTTATCTAATAGACTGTTCCTTCCTTATCTAATAGACTGCTCCTGCCTTATCCAATAGACTGCTCCTGCCTTATCTAATAGACTGCTCCTGTCTTATCCAATAGACTGCTCCTGCCTTATCTAATAGACTGTTCCTGCTTCATCCAATAGACTGCTCCTTCCTTGTCTAACACCTTGATCCTGACTTATCTATTAGACTGTTCCTGTCTTATCTCCCATCCTAAGAAAGTTTTTCCTGCAGGTAAATAACCAGAGTCCTATCAATGTGACCGAGGAGTGAAAAAACATAACCCGACCCCTATAAATATACAATCGGCCATCGGACCCCTTTGATGTAAAGAGTTAATGTCCTGTCCAGAATCCGTCATCGGAGGAGACACATTGATGGCTTATTATTACTTGTAGAAGAATATTCCCCTGGTAAGTGGATGTTTGGAGAGAAGCACGCTAGAAATGTCTCAAGGAGCCTCCATTTATCAAAGTAATTGTCTCGTCTGGTATCCATCATGGTGCAGAAAGAGCCGAAACATAATACAACTTATTTTTAAAACTCTGAAAATTGCTAATGAGTCCAGATCCCAAAAAACTGGCAAATTTTTACAATTTTGTCTCAAATTCCAAAATCAGAATTACAGAAAAAAAACAAAACCCTGAATTTGGATTCCTCTAATAACGGCTGCGATTGAATATCAGAGAGACTTTGGCCGAATCTACAGCAGAGACGGATAATTCTATTGTTGTGTTTGCAATTATGTGTCTGAGGCTTAATTGGAAAGGCAGCGATCTGTTCTGGAGGAGATAAAGTGCACTTGGCAGCGTGAAGACGGAGTGCAGTGAGCTATGGGATTGCAAGAACATGGCTGAATCCTTCCAAAAATGGCGCCCTACCCATCCATAGAGTGTAAGATATTCCATCTCTGCAGCTGAGCTGCCATACCAGACCCAACCAGAGGACAAGTGGGGCGCTGTTTCCCGAAGGAAGCATCCCTGTCTTGCTACTCCTTTAACAAAGCATTATATTGCTACATGAACTCCCTATAGAGGTCTAGTCATCAGATCGGCCATGTTTGCTGGCACCAACAACCATTCCACAGATGTTTTCCCTATCCCAGTCTGCACCTGTTATTTTTTGGGAAGCCGCAATGTGATTGGCTGATTAGAGCCATCCATACTCAGGGGCGTGGTTATAAAGGGTGCAAGGTTGGCATTTGACTTGAGTTTTGGTATCCAAGGCCATCAAAGGCTCCTCCGCCATATAAGAAAACACCATGAGTATAAATGTCCTGTGACAGGTGGAGGCCCAGTTGGAAATTATTCCAAATTCTATTGAAAGAAACCTAGCAGACTTTTGGTAAAATAAAATTTGAGTCCCACACCAGGACTAGCCCCTGTTTGCCTTCAAATTACCCTTGGATTGCCACCCAAGTTGAGTGAGACCTTCCACATTGGGAAAAAATTTTGTAAGCCAAACCACTTTCTGGGAGCAGAATATGGCTGAATTTGCCAGGGTTGTTTTGGAAAATTTGGGAAAAATTCTGGCAACATTGTTCAATGTCAAGAATTGGAAGTGCTATTATTATACTCTGGGGTCTTCACAATCATTGGTTCCAGCGGTCTGTCTGGGACATGTGACTGAGGAGGTCAGAAGAGGAGGACACTGGATGCCACAAGGGTTCCAAGGAGTTGAGTATAACAATGGTTTATGAGTGATAAACCTGCAAAGGTTCGAATCCAAGTCGAGTCAAAAAATTTTGAAAAATTGGGGACTCATTTGGTTTGATCTCAACCAATTCACGCATCTCTACCAAAGGGATGGGTCTACCTCTGCATCACCTGGAAGACTCCAAAAATACACGGAGACAATTCCAAAAAATTTTGGTTCTCCCCAAAGTTTCCAACATGGGAAACCACTACAAACCTCCAAATCGAGTCAAATTTTTTTGAAAACTTGGGGACTCATTTGGTTTGATCTCAACCAATTCACGCATCTCTACCAGAGAGATGGGTCTACCTCTGCATCACCTGGAAGACTTGCAATCCAAGACTCCAAAAATACTCGGAGACAATTCCAAAAAGGTCAATAATTTGCCCCCTTTGGTTCTCACCAAAGTTTCCAAAATGGGAAACCACTACAAACCTCCAAGTCGAGTCAAAATTTTTTGAAAACTTGGGGACTCATTTGGTTTGATCTCAACCAATTCACACATCACTACCAAAGAGATGGGTCTACCTCTGCATCACCTGGAAGACTTGCAATCCAAGACTCCAAAAATACCCGAAGACAATTCTAAAAAGGGCAAAAATTTGCCCCCTTTGGTTCTCACCAAAGTTTCCAACATGGGAAACCACTACAAACCATCTGATTCGATGGACAAGAACGACCCAATTTTTTTTTTTACTGTTTTTTGAAGGATCAGATTTTCCAGAGTTGACTTCCCCCGGGGATTTTGAAGGCCGCCATGATACAATCACCACCTCCCAGATAATGCGACAGTAAAAAGTTTCCAGAGATAACGGCCAATGTGCCTTTAATTACCTGCAAATCCTCCTTTTTATAGACTCTCCCAAACAGGAATGGTGGGCTTTTTACACCAGGACATATGGGTTTAATAAACGGCGAGCAGGGCCGGGCGTCCGCTCCTCCGCTGTATCCTGACGTGTGATGGATCTTTGCAGAATGTCATCTTTTTATACGTTTTTTTTCCCCTAAAATGGGGAATAATTGGGGAGGATTAAACAAGACCATATGCGGGGAGCGAAACCCAGGACACAGGAAGCCATTATGTGACAGATTTAGAGCTGTTCTCCGTACATTAGGAGGATCGCTTCCCAGTTCTCTCCGCACATATATAATAAAAGGCAACAAGCGTCCCGGGCCGGAGTCCATTAGCCGGAGCAGGACTTGGCACGGCGTTCGGATTCTGCTATGCCATGATAGCGAGCATTGACAGATAGCGTCATGTACCGCACCGTGGAATCCATCCTTCTCCTACATCATTACCGTGGATCCCGTCCATCTCTATCTTAATGGTTCTCATTCTTCTCCGCGTTTCGATGCACAATATACACATTGTTAGTGTAAGGAACTGAACCGCGGCAAGAGTCGGGCTCATGCGAATCGTGACTGCTTAGTGCACGGCTTATGGGAAACCTTTAACTAGATTACCAGCTTGGCCGACAGCGAGGGGAAGGACGCAGGACGTTCTTAAGACTTGGGGACGGAACAAAAAGTTTGCAAAAATGCTTCAAAGGAATATTTATTTGATGACATCATCGATAGCCAGTTGTGATGTAATGATTGGGCAATGGTCTTGTCTATAGAGGTGTTATCATCTATTGTAATCCCGTCTCTAATTTAAATGAGGTGACAGATACAGAATAGGCAAGTGTCAGTCCATTATTAGGCTTAGCGGTCAGAGTGAGAATTGCAGAATATAATACTTTTTGATAAAATACAGTGACGTAATAAATAAAAATAAAAAAAATCATAAAAAAAAATAGGTTTAAAGAATAAAAGAAATTGGCAATGTTTTGGTGACACATTCCCTTTAAGTGTTATGGCGGTAGAGAGTGGACTAGATCAGATGGGCACAATGCCTACAATGGGTATGTGAGCATAAGAACTGGACCAGGAAGCAACGGTAGAAGGATCGCTCACTATGTGTCAGTCTTAACTGTAGTTCTGGCATTGTATTCCTGAATCAGATCAATCAAGATGAGCAGAATCTAAACAGAGGATTCGTACAAAAGGGAAAGTATAGGGTAACAGTAGCCAATGTTGTATCTGTACCCGCAGCCTATGGGGCGTCTATAGGTGCGGAGTGATCCTATTGTCACATCACTCAGTGTATACAGTGTGTACAAGCCATTCACTATAACAAGGTAAGATGATACGTCCTAGAGACTGATAATATCCAGCGTTTACTCAGTAACATCCTAATTCCCTCTTTCATCACATCCCACCTTCAGCGCAGTAACCACCTTATCGCTGGCGCGCCGTCAATCCCGCCTTTACTGACTTGTATCCATCCCAAATCCCGTTGCCAGACACGATTACCTCACTCATTGCTCTTCATCTGCCAAACCACTATGTAAGTCCTTACACTGGCTCCAACATCCTCCGAACGCTTCATTGAGGGTCATTCTCCTGCCCCATGACCCATGAATATCCTGCCCTCTCCATCTCCGCCATACCTGGGAGACAATGCTCGAGACCCCGCGGTATAAGAGGAATATAACACAGATACAAAGAGAGGAGATTCCATACAATGTAACATATACAATGTATAACTATAGAGAATTAACGGAGATTGAACCTTCTAATCTCCACCATCCAAACCTTACACTATCGCTGTGTACATACATTACTTATCCTGTATTATACTCCAGAGCTGCGCTCAATATTCTGCTGGTACAGTCACTGTGTACATACATTACATTACTTATCCTGTATTATACTCCAGAGCTGCGCTCACTATTCTGCTGGTGCAGTCACTGTGTACATACATTACTTAGCCTGTATTATACTCCAGAGCTGTGCTCACTATTCTGCTGGTGCAGTCACTGTGTACATACATTACATTACTTATCCTGTATTATACTCCAGAGCTGCGCTCACTATTCTGCTGGTGCAGTCACTGTGTACATACATTACATTACTTAGCCTGTATTATACTCCAGAGCTGTGCTCACTATTCTGCTGGTACAGTCACTGTGTACATACATTACATTACTTAGCCTGTATTATACTCCAGAGCTGTGCTCACTATTCTGCTGGTACAGTCACTGTGTACATACATTACATTACTTATCCTGTACTATACTCCAGAGCTGCGCTCACTATTCTGCTGGTACAGTCACTGTGTACATACATTACATTACTTATCCTGTATTATACTCCAGAGCTGCTCTCACTATTCTGCTGGTACAGTCACTGTGTACATACATTACATTACTTATCCTGTATTATACTCCAGAGCTGCGCTCACTATTCTGCTGGTGCAGTCACTGTGTACATACATTACATTACTTAGCCTGTATTATACTCCAGAGCTGTGCTCACTATTCTGCTGGTACAGTCACTGTGTACATACATTACATTACTTAGCCTGTATTATACTCCAGAGCTGTACTCACTATTCTGCTGGTACAGTCACTGTGTACATACATTACATTACTTATCCTGTATTATACTCCAGAGCTGCGCTCACTATTCTGCTGGTACAGTCACTGTGTACATACATTACATTACTTATCCTGTGTTATACCCCAGAGCTGCGCTCACTATTCTGCTGGTGCAGTCACTGTGTACATACATTACATTACTTATCCTGTATTATACTCCAGAGCTGCTCTCACTATTCTGCTGGTACAGTCACTGTGTACATACATTACATTACTTATCCTGTATTATACTCCAGAGCTGTGCTCACTATTCTGCTGGTACAGTCACTGTGTACATACAATACATTACTTAGCCTGTATTATACTCCAGAGCTGTGCTCACTATTCTGCTGGTACAGTCACTGTGTACATACATTACATTACTTATCCTGTATTATACTCCAGAGCTGTGCTCACTATTCTGCTGGTACAGTCACTGTGTACATACATTACATTACTTAGCCTGTATTATACTCCAGAGCTGTGCTCACTATTCTGCTGGTACAGTCACTGTGTACATACATTACATTACTTAGCCTGTATTATACTCCAGAGCTGTGCTCACTATTCTGCTGGTACAGTCACTGTGTACATACATTACATTACTTATCCTGTATTATACTCCAGAGCTGCGCTCACTATTCTGCTGGTACAGTCACTGTGTACATACATTACATTACTTAGCCTGTATTATACTCCAGAGCTGCGCTCACTATTCTGCTGGTGCAGTCACTGTGTACATACATTACATTACTTAGCCTGTATTATACTCCAGAGCTGCGCTCACTATTCTGCTGGTACAGTCACTGTGTACATACATTACATTACTTATCCTGTATTATACTCAAGAGCTGCGCTCACTATTCTGCTGGTGCAGTCACTGTGTACATACATTACATTACTTATCCTGTATTATACTCCAGAGCTGCGCTCACTATTCTGCTGGTACAGTCACTGTGTACATACATTACATTACTTATCCTGTATTATACTCCAGAGCTGCGCTCACTATTCTGCTGGTGCAGTCACGGTGTACATACATTACATTACTTATCCTGTATTATACTCCAGAGCTGCGCTCACTATTCTGCTGGTACAGTCACTGTGTACATACATTACATTACTTGTCCTGTATTATACTCCAGAGCTGCGCTCACTATTCTGCTGGTACAGTCACTGTGTACATACATTACATTACTTATCCTGTATTATACTCCAGAGCTGCGCTCACTATTCTGCTGGTACAGTCACTGTGTACATACATTACATTACTTATCCTGTATTATACTCCAGAGCTGCGCTCACTATTCTGCTGGTGCAGTCACTGTGTACATACATTACATTACTTATCCTGTATTATACTCCAGAGCTGCGCTCACTACTCTGCTGGTGCAGTCACTGTGTACATACATTACATTACTTATCCTGTATTATACTGCAGAGCTGCGCTCACTATTCTGCTGGTGCACTCACTGTGTACATACATTACATTACTTATCCTGTATTATACTCCAGAGCTGCGCTCACTATTCTGCTGGTGCAGTCACTGTGTACATACATTACATTACTTATCCTGTATTATACTCAAGAGCTGCACTCACTATTCTGCTGGTACAGTCACTGTGTACATACATTACATTACTTATCCTGTATTATACACCAGAGCTGCGCTCACTATTCTGCTGGTGCAGTCACTGTGTACATACATTACATTACTTATCCTGTATTATACTCAAGAGCTGCACTCACTATTCTGCTGGTACAGTCACTGTGTACATACATTACATTACTTATCCTGTATTATACACCAGAGCTGCACTCACTATTCTGCTGGTACAGTCACTGTGTACATACATTACATTACTTATCCTGTATTATACTCCAGAGCTGCGCTCACTATTCTGCTGGTACAGGCACTGTGTACATACATTACATTACTTATCCTGTATTATACTCCAGAGCTGCGCTCACTATTCTGCTGGTGCAGTCACTGTGTACATACATTACATTACTTAGCCTGTATTATACTCCAGAGCTATGCTCACTATTCTGCTGGTACAGTCACTGTGTACATACATTACATTGCTTATCCTGTATTATACTCAAGAGCTGCACTCACTATTCTGCTGGTGCAGTCACTGTGTACATACATTACATTACTTATCCTGTATTATACTCCAGAGCTGTGCTCACTATTCTGCTGGTGCAGTCACGGTGTACATACATTACATTTCTTATCCTGTATTATACTCCAGAGCTGCGCTCACTATTCTGCTGGTACAGTCACTGTGTACATACATTACATTACTTATCCTGTATTATACTCCAGAGCTGCGCTCACTATTCTGCTGGTGCAGTCACTGTGTACATACATTACATTACTTATCCTGTATTATACTCCAGAGCTGCGCTCACTATTCTGCTGGTGCAGTCACTGTGTACATACATTACATTACTTATCCTGTATTATACTCCAGAGCTGCGCTCACTATTCTGCTGGTACAGTCACTGTGTACATACATTACATTACTTATCCTGTATTATACTCCAGAGCTGCGCTCACTATTCTGCTGGTGCAGTCACTGTGTACATACATTACATTACTTATCCTGTATTATACTCAAGAGCTGCACTCACTATTCTGCTGGTACAGTCACTGTGTACATACATTACATTACTTATCCTGTATTATACACCAGAGCTGCACTCACTATTCTGCTGGTACAGTCACTGTGTACATACATTACATTACTTACCCTGTATTATACTCAAGAGCTGCACTCACTATTCTGCTGGTACAGTCACTGTGTACATACATTACATTACTTATCCTGTATTATACACCAGAGCTGCGCTCACTATTCTGCTGGTGCAGTCACTGTGTACATACATTACATTACTTATCCTGTATTATACTCAAGAGCTGCACTCACTATTCTGCTGGTACAGTCACTGTGTACATACATTACATTACTTATCCTGTATTATACACCAGAGCTGCACTCACTATTCTGCTGGTACAGTCACTGTGTACATACATTACATTACTTATCCTGTATTATACTCCAGAGCTGCGCTCACTATTCTGCTGGTACAGGCACTGTGTACATACATTACATTACTTATCCTGTATTATACTCCAGAGCTGCGCTCACTATTCTGCTGGTACAGTCACTGTGTACATACATTACTTATCCTGTATTATACTCCACAGCTGCGCTCACTATTCTGCTGGTGCAGTCACTGTGTACATACATTACATTACTTATCCTGTATTATACTCCAGAGCTGCGCTCACTATTCTGCTGGTGCAGTCACTGTGTACATACATTACATTACTTATCCTGTATTATACTCCAGAGCTGCGCTCACTATTCTGCTGGTGCAGTCACTGTGTACATACATTACATTACTTATCCTGTATTATACTCCAGAGCTGCGCTCATTATTCTGCTGGTACAGTCACTGTGTACATACATTACATTACTTATCCTGTATTATACTCCAGAGCTGCGCTCACTATTCTGCTGGTGCAGTCACTGTGTACATACATTACATTACTTATCCTGTATTATACTCCAGAGCTGCGCTCACTATTCTGCTGGTGCAGTCACTGTGTACATACATTACATTACTTAGCCTGTATTATACTCCAGAGCTGCGCTCACTATTCTGCTGGTACAGTCACTGTGTACATACATTACATTACTTATCCTGTATTATACTCCAGAGCTGCGCTCACTATTCTGCTGGTGCAGTCACGGTGTACATACATTACATTACTTATCCTGTATTATACTCCAGAGCTGCGCTCACTATTCTGCTGGTGCAGTCACTGTGTACATACATTACATTACTTATCCTGTATTATACTCCAGAGCTGCGCTCACTATTCTGCTGGTGCAGTCACGGTGTACATACATTACATTACTTATCCTGTATTATACTCCAGAGCTGCGCTCACTATTCTGCTGGTGCAGTTACGGTGTACATACATTACATTACTTATCCTGTATTATACTCCAGAGCTGCGCTCACTATTCTGCTGGTACAGTCACTTTGTACATACATTACATTACTTATCCTGTATTATACTCCAGAGCTGCGCTCACTATTCTGCTGGTGCAGTCACTGTGTACATACATTACATTACTTATCCTGTATTATACTCCAGAGCTGCGCTCACTATTCTGCTGGTGCAGTCACTGTGTACATACATTACATTACTTATCCTGTATTATACTCCAGAGCTGCGCTCACTATTCTGCTGGTACAGTCACTGTGTACATACATTACATTACTTATCCTGTATTATACTCCAGAGCTGCGCTCACTATTCTGCTGGTACAGTCACTGTGTACATACATTACATTACCTATCCTGTATTATACTCCAGAGCTGCGCTCACTATTCTGCTGGTACAGTCACTGTGTACATACATTACATTACTTATCCTGTATTATACTCCAGAGCTGCGCTCACTATTCTGCTGGTGCAGTCACTGTGTACATACATTACTTATCCTGTATTATACTCCAGAGCTGCGCTCACTATTCTGCTGCTACAGTCACTGTGTACATACAGTACATTACATTACTCATCCTGTACTGATGGTGCAGGGTCAGTGTCTCTCTGGCTCCTCAGGGGAGGTGCTTAGTGGAGTGGCCGCATCTATAGGTGTGAGCAGGGGTGACATCTGGTCATATAGGTAGTCAAGTCCACAGTATAGTAGTGGCCAGGCGGTGAGACTCTGTAGTGGGTTAGTGTATTTTTCCATGCCATGGTGGTTAGTAGCGGGTCACTTGTCCAGCGTGGTTGGCAGATACGGTATACCTATTCTCCCTCTTGTCACATGGGATCACCTAGTGCTAAAGGCGCTTACTGGAACTAGGGCTTATTTTTGGAGTGGGGATTATACTTCAAACCTACTCCAAAAACCCTGCGATATTGGGGTAGTGCTTATTGGTGGAGAAACAGGGTATCCGATACACACAGTGGATATAACCTTTACTATCACACCTTGCTTAGTCAGTACTGTCGGTCGGGGTTGTCTCTTCTTTCATGTTCTTCTCCTCCTGTTAGTCCGGTGTCAGGGTACATTCTTCTCTCCAGGGTTTATCTACAGGAGAATTCATCTTCCCTTCCACCAGGTTCTGTCCGGGTAATCTTGTCCATGATTCCTCACAAGCAGACTAATTGTTTTCCTCCCTCCTTTGGGTGACGCGACCTCTGACCCACTACCCACATTCCACAGTAAGTTTATATCAAACGTCTGAGTCACCTCGAAATCCTCCTCAACTTACCCAGCCGCACCTTCTATATGGAAAATTTCTAGAAAGCAAGCACTGGATGATGGGGGTATTCACAGCTAATGGTGGGTGTAACGTAGGTTCTGTGTTTAGGTGTCTGTACTCCGGGTGTAACATTCAGACAACTCTCAACTCTACTGAAATAATTCATACAGCCTCACCAATCACAAAGGTGATGTAAGGTCGGGAATACACACAGCTAAACACAGGTACAAAGTGCCTCAGGCTGTGCTATGATGGTAAGTTGTATTGTGATGTCAGTGTGTACTAAGATGTAAGATTGTACAGTAATGTCAAGCTGTGTTGCCTTGTACAGTGATGTCAGGCAATGATGACAGATTGTGCTATGATGTAAGGTAGTACAGTGTTGTCAGGCTGTATTATGATGTAAGGTTGTACATTGATGTCAGGTTGTATTATGATGTAAAGTTGTACATTGATGTCAGGTTGTATTATGATGTAAGGTTGTACAGTGATGTCCGGCTGTATTATGATGTAAGGTTGTACAGTGATGTCCGGCTATATTATGATATAAGGTTGTACAGTGATGTCCGGCTGTATTATGATGTAAGGTTGTACATTGATGTCCGGCTGTATTATGATATAAGCTTGTACAGTGATGTCAGGCTGTATTATGATATAAGGTTGTACATTGATGTCTGGCTGTATTATGATGTAAGGTTGTACATTGATGTCAGGTTTTATTATGATATAAGGTTGTACATTGATGTCAGGTTGTATTATGATGTAAGGCTGTACAGTGGTGTCAGGTTGTATTATGATGTAAGGTTGTATATTGATGTCCGGCTGTATTATGATGTAAGGTTGTACAGTGATGTCAGATTGTATTATGATGTAAGGTTGTACATTGATGTCAGGTTGTATTATGATATAAGGTTGTACATTGATGTCCGGCTGTATTATGATGTAAGGTTGTACATTGATGTCAGGCTGTATTATGATATAAGGTTGAAGGAAAATGTTTGTTTTGGTACCGTGTTAGCCAGTAGTTATGAAATATGAAAAAAAAACAAAAAAAAAACTTTTCAAGTCTTCAGTAGGTGATACCTTTTTTAATGGCTAACTCATAATGATGACAGAATATGACTTTTCGAAGCTTCCTCTGAGCTCCTTCTTCAGATATATCTGAAGAAGGAGCTCAGAGGAAGCTTCGAAATGTCATATTCTGTCATCATTGAGTTAGCCATTAAAAAAGGTGTCACCTACTGAAGATATAAGGTTGTACATTGATGTCCAGCTGTATTATGATGTAAGGTTGTACATTGATGTCCGGTTGTATTATGTTGTAAGGTTGTACATTGATGTCCAGCTGTATTATGATGTAAGGTTGTACATTGATGTCCGGCTGTATTATGATGTAAGGTTGTACATTGATGACAGGTTGTATTATGATGTAAGGTTGTACATTGATGTCCAGCTGTATTATGATGTAAGGTTGTACATTGATGTCCGGCTGTATTATGATGTAAGGTTGTACATTGATGTCCAGCTGTATTATGATGTAAGGTTGTACATTGATGTCCGGCTGTATTATGATGTAAGGTTGTATATTGATGACAGGTTGTATTATGATGTAAGGTTGTACATTGATGTCCAGCTGTATTATGATGTAAGGTTGTACATTGATGTCAGGCTGTATTATGATGTAAGGTTGCATTATGATGTAAGGTTGTACAGTGATGTCCGGCTGTATTATGATGTAAGGTTGTATATTGATGTCCAGCTGTATTATGAAATAAGGTTGTATATTGATGTCCGGCTGTATTGAGCTGGTAGATTGTATATCAATGTGTTAATGATGTGATATCAGGCCTTACGTCATTGTCAGTATGTATTGTGATGTGAGGCTTTTGTTATGTCAGACTGTCCTGTGATCTCAGACTGTGTTGTATGGCTGTATTATGATGTCAGCTTGTACAATGTCTGACTCTTCTAAAACCTTAGCCTATTCCTGAGAGCAAAGAATCAAAATAAAATATCTCAGGGTAACCCAAGCGAGTGTGAATGTAACATGAAAACTGTCTACAGGAAATTCTCTGATTGTCAACTCATTGTATCCATTGTATCATTGTATCCATGACATGTAATAACTACCGTTACCAAAAAATTCAACCAGAGATACCAAATGTTATAATAGTAAAAATGAGGCCAAATATTAACACAAATTATGTATCAAACACCCGCCTAATTCTACAGCCCCGGCCCCTTTGAATAAATTAAAAATTTTGAAACATTTTTCAAAAATTTTTGTTTCTTTTGACCAGCCAAAATTTTGAGCTAGCCTAGATTTCTGCTATAATTGACACCGGTCCACAAATTACAGCCAATTTGTCACACTAGGTTTGGCCTCGCCCCCTCTCTACTAGGCCCAGGCCAATTTTCCAAAAATTGTTGAGAGTGGCAAAAAAAAAAAAATAGAATCCCAAAAATTTGCTAATTTTTAGCTCCCTCCTTGTCCCTTACTCTACGACGAGGTTACATGTCCCAGCCTACGGGACCACCGAGCGTTGAAGCCACATCGAGGGCACTGGGCGATGTAAATCATTTCCACTGCTGGGTTGTTTAAAGAAAAAACAAAAATTTGTGCCCCATAAATCTCCGGGAGGAAGCGGTTTACTTGTTAAGTGTCCTATAAATCGAGATTCCGTTCTTGTAGGAAAAGTGCAAATCCCATCAGGCTGCGGCCCTGGGCACGTCTCATGCCCCTCTCCGCCGCTTCGCAGGACCCTTCCATTTTTTTTATGGTAACTACAACGTTTTTTTTCTCTTCACGACTACGTCTGGAAAATCTGAGAGCAGTCGCCAGGGCGAGAGGGTTCCAGCACTCTAAGCTCTGCTTCCGGCCCCGATCCGGAGGAAACTGTGATTGATTCTATTCAAAGCTGATTTGCAATATGTTAGGCATAAAGCAACCCAAGCCTGATACCTGAGCTAAGCGGGCCGGCCCTGCCAGCAGTTTTTTCGTGAAGACAGAAAATTTCCAGTCCAAAGTCTGTAGGAGGCGTGTGGGCCCGGGGGCTGTGAGATGCCAAGGGCTTAGTTAGACTCTGCTAAATAATATACAGCTGAATCTGCCTACTGCGGTGTACAAAAAGAGGGGGCGCTGCATGACACAGGGATGTGATATTTGCTATTTTTTGGACCCCTTTGACATAAACTGACCTTTCAGACTCTGTACTATGTGGAAACAGTGCAAAAGTTCCTTCAAAATGGACATACAGTGCATTGCAAAAGTATTCAACCCCCTTATCCCACTAGACCACCAGGGAATATTTCTTGGTTATTGGATAACATGGATAGTAGAAGAAATTTCATTTTAAACATTTACCCTTTGACATGTGGCTAGAGTTATTTTCTACATTATTGAGGAGTGACCCTTTAACATATGGGTTACGGTAAGTGAAATGACAGTCATAGTGCCCCATTACAATAACAACCACAGCGCCCCCATAAGAGTGACAACCACAGTGCCTCCATAACAGTGACAACCACAATGCCCCATAACAGTGACAACCACAGTGCCCCATAACAGTGACAACCACAGTGTCCTCATAACAATGACAACCACAGTGCCCCATAACAGGGACAACCACAGTGCCCCCATAACAATGACAACCACAGTGCCCCCATAACAATGACAACCACAGTGCCCCATAACAGGGACAACCACAGTGCCCCCATAACAATGACAGCCACAGTGCCCCATAAGAGTGACAACCACAGTGCCCCATAACAATGACAACCACAATGCCCCATAACAGTGACAACCACAGTGCCCCATAACAGTGACAACCACAGTGTCCTCATAACAATGACAACCACAGTGCCCCATAAGAGTGACAACCACAGTGTCCCCATAACAATGACAACCACAGTGTCCTCATAACAATGACAACCACAGTGCCCCATAACAGGGACAACCACAGTGCCCCCATAACAATGACAGCCACAGTGCCCCATAAGAGTGACAACCACAGTGCCCCATAACAATGACAACCACAATGCCCCATAACAGTGACAACCACAGTGCCCCATAACAGTGACAACCACAGTGTCCTCATAACAATGACAACCACAGTGCCCCATAAGAGTGACAGCCACAGTTCCCCATAACAGTGACAACCACAGTGTCCTCATAACAGTGACAACCACAGTGCCCCCATAACAATGACAACCACAGTGCCCCATAAGAGTGACAACCACAGTGCCCCATAAGAGTGACAACCACAGTGCCCCCATAACAATGACAGCCACAGTGCCCCATAAGAGTGACAACCACAGTGCCCCATAAGAGTGACAACCACAGTGCCCCATAAGAGTGACAACCACAATGTCCCCATACCAATGACAACCACAGTGCCCCCATAACAGTGACAACCACAGTGTCCTCATAACAGTGACAACCACAGTGCTCCCATAACAGTGACAACCACAGTGCCCCATAAGAGTGACAACCACAGTTCCCCATAAGAGTGACAGCCACAGTTCCCCATAACAGTGACAACCACAGTGCCCCCATAACAATGACAGCCACAGTGCCCCATAAGAGTGACAACCACAGTGCCCCATAAGAGTGACAACCACAGTGCCCCCATAACAGTGATAACCACAGTGCCCCCATAACAATGACAACCACAGTGCCCCATAAGAGTGACAACCACAATGTCCCCATAACAATGACAACCACAGTGCCCCCATAACAGTGACAACCACAGTGCTCCTCATAACAATGACAACCACAGTGCCCCATAACAGTGACAACCACAGTGCCCCATAAGAGTAACAACCACAGTACCCCAGAGCAGTGACAGCCATGACAGTAACAACCACAGTGCCCCCATAACATTGACAACCACAGTGCTCCCATAACAGTGATAGCCACAGTGCTCCCATAAGAGTAACAACCACAGTACCCCAGAGCAGTGACAGCCATGACAGTGACAACCACACCCCTATCACTAATACACAGGTTCCCCATAAGACCAGCAACCTCGGCCACAACTCCAATAATTTCATGGATGACTTTTATAACAGTTGGGCGATGTCGGGGTTCTCGGGTGACATTGGCCATAATCAGAATGTCTTCCCCTGGCAGTCACCCCACTATTGTATCTTTCTTATCTTCGCCCCCCGTCCCCTTCGGTTGAGTATTGCAGTGGATTTCCTTCGTTCCTCCGCAGTCAGGATGTAATTTTCATCTCTTGCAGAAACAACAGTGGAAAACTTTTTGTTCGGTGGATATTTTCCTTTCATGGGAAGAAAGTCTTGTGTCTCTTTCAGCCTCACCGAGTATATGAGCTCCCCGGGGGCTGATAAACAGCGCGCTCCAGAAGGCCCCGTCCTAGAGCCCGGCTCTGCCGGGACCAGTTACACACTCTGATATTTATGAGAAATTTCTGCAGACTTTACAACACATGAAGTAATGTAGAGCATCGGGTCCGTGGGGCCAGGTATAAGGAGGGCTCACACAGAATCGGGAATCGGGACTCCAAATACAATCTACGTAAGGGCTATTGTGTTAGAGAAATAACGACCAAAATAAAATATAGATTAAAAAAATTCTCATAAATGTAATTCCTTGGGGCAAATTTTTCAAAAAATTTAAATTTCCTATTTTTTACTAAATTTTTGTTTCGGGTTGAGGTAAGATTGAAGGCCCATTAAGCATTGGTGGGCATGAAGAACATGAGCCTGGACCCAACGAACTAGAGAACAGTGAGCCATTTTGTATCAAATCAGATTCAACCCAAATTTTTCAAAAGTTTAAATTTCGTATTTCTTAGTAAATTTTTGTTTTCGTTGAGGTCAGGTTGAAGGCCCATTAAGTATTGGTGGGCATGAGAAACTTGAATTTGCCACCAACCAACTAGAGAAGAGTGAACCATTTTGTATCAAATCAGATTCAACCCAAATTTTTCAAAAGTTTCAGCTTCGATCCAAACCTGAAAATTTTGGGGTTTGTTTCTCACAAACCGAAAGTGAAATTATTATATTAGTCATGTTATGTTGACGCTGGACATACACCTTGTGATCCTGGGGTATACAACATCACGCAAGAGGCCAGAGGATACCAAGAGAGAGCACTGGACACGTTAATGAATTTGAAACAAATTTTTGGGCCGAATTGTCCGATCCTAAATCCAATATTGTCCATCTCTAAACCCATATGTTGTACAATGAGATGTGTTTTGCATACATATAGTATCCCAGACCACCAGACCTTTTAAATCCTGACTCTAGTTTGTCCTAAAAAACCTTCCAGGAACTCCCACTTTGGGGCAAAGTTGCATAAGGTCAGGACCTTCTAAGGATCATATTGTGTGACAATCCCAAGATATCTAGGTGAATTCTTTCTGTGCTTGCCAATTCCGGGCTGCTCAAGCCAAAGTATAAGCCAAACATATTTCAAAAAGTTTTTCAGCCACTTGTTTTTGCATTTTTAGAAACTTCCCAGAAATTTTTCAGAGCTCCGCGTTCTTTGCAGAATTTTCCCAAAATTTCACAAAACTTTCTCAGAACTTTCCTTTCTTTAGAAAACTTTCTTAGTTCAGGTTCTTCAGAGAACTTTCCCTAAACTTCACAATATTTACAGAACTTCATGTTCCTCAGAGAACTTTCTCAAAACATCCCATTCTGTGGGCACAAATCAGGATATTAGTTTGGGGGCCATGGAGGGGGCACTGTTACTTTGTGGTTTACTTGTTCCCTTGGCGGAGATACTTACAATATGGAGAATATTGGGGTATTATTTTTGTGTGAGGGGACAAAAGATGGAATTTTTTACCATCTGAGGGCACAAAGGGTGCAACTGTTGCATATTACTATGGAGCACACTGGGGCCTTATTACTTTGTGGTGGGTGCAAAAGAAGATTTTTTCTGTAGGGGCTGGGGTTGAGCGATTGGGATTGGGAAAGATCGGATCCCGATTGGCGATCAAGCAAATTTCACGATCGCGATTGGCTGGAAAATGATCGAAAATCGGATTTTAAAAATTTCAAGATCGGCTCAAAACCAGTAGGGGCACTATTACTTTGTGGGGTCACTAGCCCTGGATACAAGTCCTAATAGTGTGCCATGGCCATTGGGGCAAAATTGGCAGTTTGTGTGCAGATCGATATACATTTTTTGGAAGCCTATGTTTTTGGATTTGTGCCCCCTACTGGCCTACTTTCTCCCCTCCTAAAGATGGTAACATGATCCCATGTACTTGAGGCCTAAGAAATCCCTTTACAATTGAAAAATATCCATCCAATTTTATTTTTTTTTCACAATTTTTTCTTTCCTAGACAGACAGGTCCCCCCAGCCCCGGCCGGTCCTCACAGAGCTCCTTTTATTTCCACCCACAACCAGTCCATAGAACACGTGTAATTTTGACTACTGCACTGTTGGTTTTAATTTAAAAGATTTGATGAAATTCTTGAACAATTTTTTTTTTTTTTTTTTTTAAAGACGGGGGAAAAAAATTGGGTTCTAATATTTCTTCTGACGTTCTGCTCTCTCCGGGGACGACATGGCGGCCCTTTCACTGAGAACAAGTGGTTAATATAAGACTATTGACATGTGTTTCTTATCTTATACGGACGAGAGCATACAGGATTTTTTTTTTTTTTCTGGAATTTTAATGTTCACACATATTTCTTACGACAGACATGGACAAGGTTGTGTAAACTTTTGAACAAAATGAAGGTTATATAAACGTGTGAGTGCGTCTGAATACATAGTAGAGAAGTGATACGCCAGTTAGTCTTGTTTCATCCAAACTTTTTGGATTTTTTATTGACAAAATATAAAATTTTAAATTTAATTTTACATTTTAGAGATCAATTTTTTTTGGAAGTAGCAGCTCAAAATTTCATAGAAATGTTTCCTGTTGTTCCTGGTGCAGATTGATTGTTGTGTCACTCAGACAATGGAAACGGTAGATGTTGATATGTTGTCCGGAGAGATTCTCCTCATTGCCACTGACTGACTGATATGAGTGGTGGGGTGAGCAGGACTCACAGGCTTTCTCTATGAGTGGGGGGGAGCAGGACTCACAGGCTTTCTATATGGTGGGGGGAGCAGGACTCACAGGCTTTCTCTATGGGGGGGGGGGAGCAGGACTCACAGGCTTTCACTATGAGTGGTGGGGGGGAGCAGGACTCACAGGCTTTCTCTATGAGTGGGGGGGAGCAGGACTCACAGGCTTTCTCTATGAGTGGTGGGGGGGAGCAGGACTCACAGGCTTTCACTATGAGTGGTGGGGGGGAGCAGGACTCACAGGCTTTCTCTATGAGTGGGGGGGAGCAGGACTCACAGGCTTTCTCTATGAGTGGTGGGGGGAGCAGGACTCACAGGCTTTCTCTATGAGTGGTGGGGGGAGCAGGACTCACAGGCTTTCTCTATGAGTGGTGGGGGGAGCAGGACTCACAGGCTTTCTCTATGAGTGGTGGGGGGAGCAGGACTCACAGGCTTTCTCTATGAGTGGTGGGGGGGAGCAGGACTCACAGGCTTTCTCTATGAGTGGGGGGGAGCAGGACTCACAGGCTTTCACTATGAGTGGGGGGAGCAGGACTCACAGGCTTTCTATATGGGGGGGGAGCAGGACTCACAGGCTTTCTATATGGTGGGGGGAGCAGGACTCACAGGCTTTCTCTATGAGTGGTGGGGGGAGCAGGACTCACAGGCTTTCTCTATGAGTGGGGGGAGCAGGACTCACAGGCTTTCACTATGAGTGGTGGGGGGAGCAGGACTCACAGGCTTTCTCTATGAGTGGGGGGAGCAGGACTCACAGGCTTTCTATATGAGTGGAGGAGGAACAGCACTCACAGGCCTTGTCAGCAATTTTACATGTGAATACTGGCTTATATCCTACAGACTGACATATTCCCGAGCTTGGCTTCTCCCTCTTTATCCTTCTCTGCCCTCAGATTCAGACCTGACAGAGACCCTTTAAGGACTCTGTATCTGCAGTCATTGCCAGTGACTACTCTGTAGCCGGGAGGTGAGATGTTGTAACCTGCAGATGATTTCTCCGCCATCTTTCATGTTGCTTCGTGATTATTAATCTTTGTATAAGATCAGTGAGCACAGTTGTGTTTTTGTAACCTTGCCCCGGACCCGCGGCTCAGCGACTGGCGGGGACTTTTTGATTAAATTTAATTGCTAAAAACAATGATTCACGGTCGTAAAATGTTACTCCACCCCAAATATTCACCTCTGCTACCTCTGGGTCGGGCCTGTCCTTAGTTTACCTATAAAGTCAGTATTACACCCAGAATAACATTCACATATATCTTGCACGTAGATAGATTTGTAAGAATTTGCTGCTTTTTGTGAATTCGGGGTCTGTACACAATTCCAAAATAGCTAAATTTCAAGGATTACTTACGGGTGTTTTTGGAATTAGGATAAGAAACTCTTTAGGGTAAACAGTGCCCTACTAGGGCATATCAACCTCATAAATGGGCATCCAACCTACCTCGGGCCCCTTGTTGGGGTCCATGGGCCCTCCAGATAAAATGATTGTGGCTGCTCACCCTCCATCAACCCCTAGGACCATAGCAGCCTCCAAATTGAGTTGTTCTAGACCTCCGGGGCCCATTACTGTGAAATCCAGTGCCTACAGGAAGATCCTCTGGTACTCTGGTGGGCCAGTCCAATCCTGCTTGTATCCTTCCGTGATGAACTAGCTAATGATAACATGGATGGCCATGTAATGCCACATCTGACCACAGGTTGTGCCTGGTATTGCAGCTCAGTTCCATTGAAGAGAATGGGACTAAGCTGTAATTCCAGAAACAACCTGTGGACAAAGGAGGCGACATTTTTGGAAATGAGCAAACATGTTTTTCTAGTACTAGAGCCCCATTTTTATTTTCTAATTGTACGTTTTTTATATTCTATTTTCCGTCCATGATTATGGGGGCCGCCATCTTGCCTGAGCTTTTCCTGTGCTCTGTTAACAGCATTTAGTGATCTGCTTTGCAACATAGTCCTTGCTCACTGAACTCTATGGAGAGTTTTCGGCGCAGGGAGGGGGAGTAAATAAGCCATGACATCATGTGCTGTCAGTAGAGATCTAATAATGGCTCAGTGGTGTTATCTATAGAAGTGTTATCTTGTATCGTAATATTGTCTGTGATGTAAGTGAGGTGACTGCTGTAAAGAAAACTTCTTGTAAATTATGGCACTGGTGGTTTACAAACTTCAATTTTAATCTTCCCATCCTGGATATTCCTGCAGGTCTTGTGCTTATAAACAGCAGCCGATCAGAATAGGCAGAGCTTCAGTATACAGAATAGATGAGAGGATCCCGGGATGAGCAGGAGGTGGAGTTCAGACTACCTCACACTGCCATAGGCAAGGCAGAACCAAAACAGGAACTCATTCATTCCTATTTATTACATTTTTTAGTTTTTTTTTGTAGATTTCCTGTAATATCATGGACGGTATTTACAGGCAGACAGCAGACGATAGAGACAAACAAACCTTTAATATTTCTCAAAAAATAGAAACAGGTCTAGAGGGATGTCACAAGAATAACGAGGAGGAGCGCAGCTCTGGAAATGTACCGCAGCAGACATAGAGTAACAGAGAGTCACATCTGATACATTGTATACACTGGAAGGTAACTCAGGGGTTCCGAGGGGGAGGGATCAGAGCAAGTAATAGAAGAGGAAATTCCTGTCTATGTTGATCTATGACATCATATTATGGCGATATTCCTATGATAACTCCGCCCACGTGGTACCCAATGGAGCATGGCACTATGTTTTCTATGATATTGTAGGTGAGCCTATGGTCGCTACAGTATGGCACCATAGTATGGCAACTTAGAGAATGCTTACAATTTCTTAATGAGTTGTCTACTGGAGCATATTGGGGGTGCAGAGGGCCTTGTAACCTATGGGGACCCCAACGATTCCTCTGCCTCATAAATATGCCCCTATTTTACATAGCACATGGTAGGTAGGGGCCCCATTACCGAATAAGCATTGTACCCAGAAGCCTCCAGTTACACCTCTGGTTGTCCACAATTTTTTGGAAGGGCCTCTAAAAATCAGATGACCACAAGGTTTCCTATTGTTGAGACCTCCAGTGATCAGCGGCAATCTATGGAGGAATCGCAGGTGTTCAGTTTCCCTGCAGCACCACCACAGGAAAAAAGAAGCATTACACTGTTAAAATATATGGGCTGTCCATTGAATGCATGGACACGGCGGGTCCTCTAGAATGGGAGACACTCTTGATAATTGCTCTCAGCTTCAGATAATAGATGAGGATCAACAAAGCCCCTCCACTTAGAATTTTGGAAATACGTAACTTTTAACGGTTTTTGAAATCCTTCTAATATGCTCCGCCCCCTTGACGGTTTGCAATAGGTATAACACAGTGTTGTCAGGAGATACCTTTAACACATAGACCAAAGCTACATAGATGATTTTTGCCCACCATTTACCTCTTCGAAGCTTATTTCTGGACTGTTCCCATCACAGGACTAACCAGATATTTTTGCTCTTGGCCCCCCACCAAAATGTAATTACCCCAGGGAGAAGAGGTTTAGGGTCAGGGTCTCATACTAGCCTTTAGGTGGCTATGCCAATATACTGGCAACTGTACCTCTGGACCCTCCATCTACACCAAATGTGCCAACATTTGTGGATAGGGAGCGAACAGAACCACAACCCTTTATGCGAGGGCACAAATCTTCCGGAACATGACAATCCCACTTTTTGTTGTGCGTTGTACCCCATTTATGAGGAGGACAGGCCCCTTTTTAGTGACATGACCAGCCCATGAAGAGCAATGAATTGGCAGAGAGGCCGATAGATGAGGGAGAAATCCTCGGGGCTTGGGATATTTCCAATCTTCTTGGGAACCTGGGCGGACAATTTTTTGGGGAGCCCCATCGATGTTCTAGGGAAGACGGCATATAGGTATCTATACATTTAACATACCCAAGCCTTCTTTTAACCGGGAAGGGCCAGGACACCACCTAGATGGTCAACAAGTTGCACCAAAATTTGGCCAACATTTATCTAATGAGATATTGTCATAGAACAGGTAGTTCCCTGCAAGGGAGGAAGAAGGTGTCAAAACCCTGGTTCCAATCAAGTGACCCTGTGGTCAGAACCATCATCAAGAGTCTGCCAGATCAGGTAAATTAATCTACCCTCCCTGGACAATCCCTAAAAAATTTAACCAACCCTCTTAGATGGGGGCGGCCATCTTGATTTGTCCATGGGTTCTCCCATTCTCAGTGATCTACAAGCACAAAATGTATTCTAAAAAATATTTATTCCTCAAAAAGTGCTACTATGTAAATTTCCAAATTTTAGAATTTTTTTTTAGAATTTTTGAATTTTTTTAGATTTCAATCCAGTATTCCTATAGTGGGAATCTGGTCTATGTTTTTAATATCCATCCATCCATCCATCCATCCATCCAACCCACCAATTCTACCCTTGCGATCTACGTGAAAAAACATCCAATGTACAAACGGTAATTCAAAAAACAATAAAAAAAATGGATACAAAAATATAATTGTAGAAACCATTTTTATAGTTGACCTTTTCCGGCTTTTATTTCGTACAAACTTTAAGCGGTTTACTTACATTTATAATTATATATATAAAAAAAGTAGAATAAAGAAAGCGGACGCTATATTTATAAATATCTCTCTCTGTAGGTTCTGCATACAAAACAAAAAATTTGTACATCCACCGACAGTGGCAGGACACTGTTGTCTGGGCGCCAACTTGAGATGCTTTGAACGGAATTCTGAAGAATGTAAACAAGTCTTGAAGATGATGCTCCAGTCTGAGGGCACTTTGTAGAATAGACCATGAAATTTTTGTGTTTTTTTTTTTTTTCAAAAATACTACCAATGGAAATCCAAAAATACTGCAAAAAATTCCAAATTTCCACCGGAAATCCAAAAATACTGCAAAAAATTCCAAAATTTTCTCGAGGAACATCTACCAGAAGAACGTTAGGACAGCCCATAAAAGAAACATAAATGACCCCTTTGGCCCTTTGCAGCATTTTTGGAATCGCCCCCCCTAGTGGTCGGGGGTTTAGCAGTTCCTTAATATACTCTACCTAGTAGCTCCAGTCCAGAGTTACGTTGCAGTAAAGTGAACCTGAAATGGGTTTCATTGCACTCAGTTTTTTTTTTTTTTTTCCAGGTAGAACCCATTGAATGAAACGGGTTAAAGGTCCAGTATTTTTATTCACAGGTTACGTAAAAAATAATCCCTTATTTTTCCCTTGTGGGTCTCCAAAGTACCACGGTAGACCCGGGCGCGGCAACAAAATATTAGAGTCATGAGTATTTACAATATGGCAGACACCAGGAGGGGGTCGGGTGACCGTGACGGCCGCCGGAGTCTTTGCTCTTTTTGTGGTTTTTTTGCATTTTCAAAAACATTCATGTCGGTCCTGATATTTTCCTAACTCTGTATATTGTTACATCTCATTTGGCACAACGTATCGAAACGTCTCCGTCTTGGAGAAGAAAGAACAACTCTTCCGACCTTGGATAGTGCTTTGGTTTGTGTTTCTTTTTGGGGTTTTTTGTAGGGTATTTTTTTTGGTAAGGTCCTCGAGGGATACAAAAATTGTTTCCTTTTCTTTTTGTTTCTCATTTGCAAACGTATCTCTCCACGGTCCTCTCGCATTTTTTGCACGTTACGTAGCAACACCAATGGTATTTGCAATGGCAGCGCTCCACCACCGTGTCCATGTAAGGGTTGTATCCTCGGCCGCAACACATTAAATCACAACTGTCGCTTCCAAATGAGGTTTTATTGCATTGCCTGAAAGAGAACAATGAGAGAATTGAGGGTTAAATCGGCCTATGGAGCATTCAGCGGGCGAGTTAATGTCAAACATAACCTGGCAGCAGATGCATCAAACCGTCTCGCAAAAAAAACACAAAAAAAAAAGACAAAACCCCACCACAACGGGGCTCCTATAATACGTTCTGTATGGGCCTGAATGCGGCTGACACCATGTTTAAACGTCCTTAAATGCCACTACATCGGAGGAATGTGCTCTGGGAAGTCAAGCGATGGGAAATTGAGCGGCACTTAATGGCACCAGATGTAAAGGCCCCGCCATTTATTATTCTTTTTTGTTTGCTATTACAAATTTTTGTTTAATTTTTATTTAATTTTTTTCCCCTCTTTTTTCATGTGGGCACCGGCAGCTGGGGGGTTTCATGTCAGACGGGTGAGATCATAAACATGAAACAATTAAAACCAAATTTATTTGTATATTCTAAGGCTCAAGTCACACGGCCCGGGGGGAGGGGAGGGGGGGCACCAAGGCAAAAACGACAACAGGATTTTTGCACTAAATATTGGTGACTTGTGTTACAGAGGAGCCTTTGGGAGGGAGGGGAGGGGTGTATCATAACCCCTATACATAGGCTTCTGATGCTTATGAATATTATTGCTACTAATTACTACTTGCTACTATTAATACTAGTACTGCTAGAGATAACACTACTACTATTGTTATTACTACTACTAATGTTACTACTACTACCACTAATGTTACTGCTGCCACAACTACTAATACTAATGTTACTACTACCAGACCTACTACTACTAATGTTACTACCACTACTACTAACATTACTACTTCTACTAACGTTACTACCACTACTACTAACATTACTACTTCTACTACTACTAATGTTACTACCACTACTACTAACATTACTACTTCTACTACTACTAATGTTACTACCACTACTACAAATGTTACTACTACTAGAACTACTATTGCTAATACTAGTACTGCTAGAGATAACACTACTACTATTGTTATTACTACTACTAATGTTACGACTACTACTACTAATGTTACTACTACCAGAACTACTACTACTAATGTTACTACTTCTACTACCACTAATGTTACTACCACTACTACTGTTACTACTAATACTAATGTTACTACTATTAGAACTACTATTGCTAATACTAGTACTGCTAGAGATAACACTACTACTATTGTTATTACTACTACTAATGTTACTACTACTAGAACTACTAATGTTACTACTACTAGAACTACTGTTGCTAATACTAGTACTGCTAGAGCTAACACTACTACTACTGTTATTTCTACTACTACTAATGTTTCTACTGCCAGAACTACTACTAATGTTACTACCACTACTATTAATATTAATACTTCTACTACTACTAATGTTACTACTACTACTACTAATGTTACTACTGCTACAACTACTACTGTTACTACTGCTAGAACTACTGCTAATGTTACTACTACTAATGTTACTACTACTAGAACTACTGTTGCTAATACTAGTACTGCTAGAGCTAACACTACTACTATTGTCATTACTACTACTGTTACTACTGCCAGAACTACCACTACTAATGTTACTACTGCTAGAACTATACTAATGTTACTACTAATACTAATGTTACTACTGCTAGAACTACTACATATAATGCTACTACTTCTAGAACGACTAATGCTAATGTTACTACTGCTAGAACTACTACTACTAATGTTAGAACTGCCATAACTACTACTAATGTTACTACTGCTAGAACTACTACTTCTAATGTTACTACTGCCAGAAGCACTACTACTAATGTTACTACCGCTACTGCTAAAGTTACTACTGTGAAAACTACTATTACTAATGTTATTACTACTAATGTTACTACTACTACTACTACTACTAATGTTACTACTGCTAGAACGTCTGTTGCTAATATTACTACTGCTAGAACTACTACTAATGTTACTGTTAGAACTACTACTACTAATATTACTACTGATAGAATTACTAATAATAATGTTACTACTGCTAGAACTACTACTAGTAATGTTATTACTGCCAGAACTACTACTTCTAATGCTACTACTGCTAGAACTACTAATACTAATGTTACAACTGCCATAACTAATACTAATGTTACTACTGCTAGAACTACTACTACTAATGTTACTACTGCTACAACTACTACTAATGTTACTACTACTAATATTACTACTGCTACAACTACTACTAATGTTACTACTACTAATATTACTACTGCTAGAACTACTACTACTAATGTTACTGCCAGAACTACTACTTGTAATGCTACTACTGCTAGAACTACTAATACTAATGTTGCAACTGCCAGAACTACTACTAATGTTACTACTGCTAGAACTACTACTAATGTTACTACTACTAATATTACTACTGCTACAACTACTACTAATGTTACTACTACTACTAATGTTACTACTGCTAGAACTACTACTACTAATGTTACTGCCAGAACTACTACTTGTAATGCTACTACTGCTAGAACTACTAATACTAATGTTACTACTGCCAGCAGTTCTACTACTAATGTTACTACTGCTAGAACTATTACTTATACTACTATTGCTACAACTACTATTATACAATTATGTATCAAAAAGAACACTACAAATGAGGAAAGTATTAGAGTGCTGATACATTTGTTATTTTTAGTATCACTATTACTCTTTATGAAACTGGAGTCCAAGGACTACTAAGAATGTCAGATATAATAGACTGCTACATGTAATCTACTCCTACTCGTTACATACAATAGAGTACTAGTACTACTACATATACTATACTAATAATTATTATAATAAAAATGACTCCTAACCTACAGTGACTTCTTCCTATAGATTGGCGCCATTCACACAAGCAGGTCAGGTCACTGTCAAATAACATAAGTTTGTGAACCTCAGCAGGGTCACCAGAGGATTTCATTGTGCAGAACATTAAAGGAGAAAACAAAGGGAAGAATGGAGCCGGGCAGACTCTCCGTACACTGCAGAGGAATCTGGAAACTGATCCCTTCGCTCAACAATCGGAGTGGAAGAAGAAAAGGAGGAACGTGGGATGAGAAGAAGACAATGGGAAGAGGATAAGAGGAGTAATGGGGGGGGGGGACAAAATACACAGAGAAAATCAATAGTGGGCACAGATACAGGGAGGCTGGAGAGGACTTGTACTTTCAGAGGCCCAGTACCAGGCCAGACCGGTAAAATCTAGAAGAGCGTCCACCCTAATAATGTCTTGGGTAGCAACTGAACCCTGGAACATAAGGGGGCCCATAAAGGCTCCATAGGAAGAAAATTGGGCAATCTCTTTGTGATTTTGCATTGGGACCCAGAATTTAGGCCTCTGATGGATGGTATATCCACAGTAGGGGATATTTTTAAAGAGATACTTCAGGTATAATATATATACACTATGCTATACTTAGGACAGAACCTCAGGGGCGGAGCATGAAACTTTGTGTCATGCCCCGCCCCTGCTTAACATATAACACATTGTATTAATTTTGCCTGCAGTGTTCCTTTAATATTTGTACCTTGGAATATGAAAATTTTGAAGTCTGAAAATCTTTCAAATTCAAGGAAATTATTTCAATATGAACAAAAGATTGAAAGCCGCGCAGAGCCTGACAGGCGCAACGTGTATGTTTTATGGTAATGTTAATCATATTGTGCACCATCACTCACATGTCTCCTGTGTAATGTACCGGGGGTCATAAAAATATATGGCTGTCAAATCAAAGCTCTGGGAGGATGGAACGCAGAGCGAAACTACAAGAGATTTACAGTTCATGTACATTACACCGCTCCAATGTGTCAGGCTGAGGAGATTGTAAAGTCCAGATATTAGGGTGTGAACGCCCAGATCTACGATAAAGCGTACAACTGCAGCGCGAATACCAGGAGGTTATATGAGAAGCTGGAACGTATGGGAAGTGGAGTCAACGCAACGCTGCACATATCCAGTGACACAACTTTATTAACATCCTGCAGCAAAAGATAAAAACACTGAAACCCCTGCTGAGAGTCCAAAGGTGACCGCCTGTATATCTATATCTATACCCCAGGAATTCCTATAAAGTCATAGTAAATTTAATTTAGCATAAAATCAATTTTGTTCTCTATAGGGGGCAGTATTATAGTAGTTATATTCTTGTACATAGGAGTAGTATTATAGTAGTTATATTCTTGTACATAGGAGTAGTATTATAGTAGTTATATTCTTGTACATAGGAGTAGTATTATAGTAGTTATATTCTTGTACATAGGAGTAGTATTATAGTAGTTATATTCTTGTACATAGGAGAAGTATTATAGTAGTTACATTCTTGTACATAGGACCAGTATTATAGTAGTTATATTCATGTGCATAGGGGGCAGTATTATAGTAGTTATATTCTTGTACATAGGAGTAGTATTATAGTAGTTCCCTGTCGTCCTCAACAGCGGCACAATGTGGGGTATTTCTGCCCCTGTGTGCTGGTAGGACAGGCGGATATTTAATTAGCCAATCAAATGCGTGGCAGGCCCTATAAGAGGGCACAAGAACCTCCCCTCTGCGTGTTTTTTTCTGTCCTGTGTGGACAGAGGACAGGTGGGAGGAGGCTGGCTGGCCTGGTGTCAGAGACCTTCCTGCAGTATCTGCTGAAGGCGTGCGATTGTGGTGTTCATTGATCTTGAACTCTTTTCCAGTTTGCAAACTTTATTGGGAACCGGCTGTGATGGCCGAGTGGTTAAGGTTTTGGACTCGAAATCCAATGGGGTCTCCCCGCACAGGTTCAGATCCTGTTCACAGCGCCAGCCCGGCTAGCTCAGTCTGTTAACCCAAGGAGAGCTGAGATGCCAGGATCTGAGGAGACTCAACCTGACAGCCTGGAGGTTGACCAGTCCCTATTGAGAAATAGAGGACTGTCACAAGCCGTCTTGAAGACCCTATCCAGCGCCAGAGCAGATTCGACTAACAGGAACTACCGTCGAATAGGTAACATCTTTAATGCCTGGTGTCTGCAGCATCAAGTGGACTCCACCGATCCCCCTACGGAGGTGATCCTGGACTTCCTTCAAGACGGACTAGACAGAGGTCTTGCTGCGGCCACACTCAAGGTACACGTAGCGGCCCTGTCCGCCTATCTGGGGAGGCGTTTGTCTCAGGATCCTTTAGTGAGCACCTTTATTAAAGGGGCAACTAGGCTGAGACCGGTGGTAAACACCCCTGTCCACCAATGGGACCTTATTCCGGTCCTGAACGCCCTATGTGGCCAGCCATTTGAACCTCTGGAAGAGGTCTCCCTCAAGTCGCTAACCGGCAAAATGGCGCTGCTATTGGCAGTCACACCTGCCAAACGCGTTAGTGAACTACAAGCTTTGTCCGCTGAGGAGCCATATACCACCTTTTTCTCTGACCATGTACAGCTTAGGTTCCTCCCTGGGTTTCGTCCCAAGGTGCCATCTGCTGTAAACAGGAACCAACTGATTTCCCTTCCAGTATTTTTTTCCGTTCCCTTCTTCTGCTGAAGAAGAAAGATGGCACAAGCTGGATGTGGTTAGATGCCTGCAGATCTACTTGCAGCGCACTCGCCCCTTTAGGTGGACTGAAAACCTGTTGGTCAGCTACACGGGGAAAAACAAGGGCGCCAAAGCCACCAAAGCTACAATATCACGGTGGGTTACCGAGACTATTAGAGTCGCCTATACCGCCCAAGGGCTGTCGGCTCCATCTTTCCTTCATGCCCATTCAACCAGGGCAGTGTCCACTTCACGGGCAGAAAGAAGTGCTTTGTCTGTGGACCAAATATATGCAGCTGCCTCTTGGGCATCTGAATCCACCTTCATTCGGCATTACCGCCTGAAGGACCAAGTGGCAGATTCCACTGCCTTTGCCCAGACCAGTTTAAGTTCGGTCATGGGTTTGTCCCACCCATCTTGGGGACCTGCTTGCTATATCCCCACATTGTGCCGCTGTTGAGGACGACAGGGAACGAGTGATTATGAAGATAATCTTGTTTCCCTTAGTCCTAACAGCGGCACAAGATTTCCCACCCTGGGAATCATATCTTATGTATAAAACTGTATATAAATGTAATGGAGGTACTTTTGTATTTACACGCAGAGGGGAGGTTCTTGTGCCCTCTTATAGGGCCTGCCACGCATTTGATTGGCTAATTAAATATCCGCCTGTCCTACCAGCACACAGGGGCAGAAATACCCCACATTGTGCCGCTGTTAGGACTAAGGGAAACAAGATTATCTTCATAATCACTCGTTATATTCTTGTACAAAGAAGGTAGTATTATTCTTGTACATAGGAGTAGTATTATAGTAGTTATATTCTTGTACATAGGAGTAGTATTATAGTAGTTATATTCTTGAACATAGGAGCAGTATTATAGTAGTTATATTCTTGTACATAGGAGGCAGTATTATAGTAGTTATATTCTTGTACATAGGAGAAGTATTATAGTAGTTACATTCTTGTACATAGGACCAGTATTATAGTAGTTATATTCATGTACATAGGGGGCAGTATTATAGTAGTTATATTCTTGTACATAGAAGTAGTATTATAGTAGTTATATTCTTGTACATAGAAGTAGTATTATAGTAGTTATATTCTTGTACACAGGAGTAGTACTATAGTAGTTATATTCTTGTACATAGGAGTAGTATTATAGTAGTTATATTCTTGTACATAGGAGGTAGTATTGTAGTAGTTATATTCTTGTACATAGGAGTAGTATTATAGTAGTTATATTCTTGTAGATAGGAGCAGTATTATAGTAGTTATATTCTTGTACATAGGAGCAGTATTATAGTAGTTATATTCTTGTACATAGGAGTAGTATTATAGTAGTTATATTCTTGTAGATAGGACCAGTATTATAGTAGTTATATTCTTGTACATAGGAGCAGTATTATAGTAGTTATATTCTTGTAGATAGGAGTAGTATTATAGTAGTTATATTGTTGTACATAGGAGCAGTATTATAGTAGTTATATTCTTGTACATAGGAGGCAGTATTATAGTAGTTATATTGTTGTACATAGGAGCAGTATTATAGTAGTTATATTCTTGTACATAGGAGTAGTATTATAGTAGTTATATTCTTGTAGATAGGAATAGTATTATATTAGTTATATTCTTGTACATAGGAGCAGTATTATAGTAGTTATATTCTTGTACATAGGAGTAGTATTATAGTAGTTATATTGTTGTATGTAGGAGCAGTATTATAGTAGTTATATTCTTGTACATAGGAGGCAGTATTATAGTAGTTATATTCTTGTACATAGGAGCAGTATTATAGTAGTTGCATTCTTGTACATAGGACCAGTATTATAGTAGTTATATTCATGTACATAGGGGGCAGTATAATAGTAGTTATATTCTTGTACATAGAAGCAGTATTATAGTAGTTATATTCTTGTACATAGGAGTAGTACTATAGTAGTTATATTCTTGTACACAGGAGTAGTATTATAGTAGTTATATTCATGTCCATAGGAGCAGTATTATAGTAGTTATATTCTTGTACATAGGAGCAGTATTATAGTAGTTATATTCATGTCCATAGGAGCAGTATTATAGTAGTTATATTCTTGTACATAGGAGCAGTATTATAGTAGTTATATTCATGTCCATAGGAGCAGTATTATAGTAGTTATATTCTTGTACATAGGAGTAGTATTATAGTAGTTATATTCTTGTTCATAGGAGTAGTATTATAGTAGTTATATTCTTGTACATAGGAGGTAGTATTATAGTAGTTATATTCTTCTACATAGGAGTAGTATTGTAGTAGTTATATTCTTGTACATAGGAGGTAGTATTATAGTAGTTATATTCTTGTACATAGGGGGCAGTATTATAGTAGTTATATTCTTGTACATAGGGGGCAGTATTATAGTAGTTATATTTTTGTACATAGGAGTAGTATTATAGTAGTTATTTTCCTGTACATAGGAGCAGTATTATAATAGTTATATTCTTGCACATAGGGGGCAGTATTATACTATATTGGGCAGTATTATAGTAGATATGTTCTTGAAAAACCTCCATAGGGGAAATGAAGCATTACACTACACCCAGTGAAATAAATGTGTTCATGTAGGTATGCACAGGTCGTGTTCTCTTTGACCTCGGCCAGCCTGGCTATGCTCCTCCTGTGGATTGGCCTTACAGTCATTGACCATTTAGTAGATTAATCTTTGAGTAATATCTCATGGACCGGTCGTAGGAATTCACAACCCTATCCAGATCTATTAAATCTTTTTCTTTAACAGCTTGTGGCAAAAGGGTATATTAGGATACAATTGTTATAATTTTTACGTCTTCACATGTTTATTTTTGAAGTCACGAAGATTTATAGGAACATATTAATGCATTTAGGCTTCAGAATGAGTCTCAGTCCAAATGCATTCATGTCCGGCCAGCTCTTCCAATCCTAAACTGAACGGGGTGCCATCTGGCAGTCCTAACCCCTGCCGTAAAAAATATGTGTAATTGCAGAAATTAATGCTGATGACTTTATGCACTAATCCACTGCCCTTACGAGGCCTGACAATATACAGTATTCTAGTAGGAAAATGAGCATGTCTGCCGAGCGAGGGCTCATAAACACGAGCTCCAGAGTTGGACGCAAGGTAGTCATCTAAATGGACTTCACCGGCCTCTTGGAACTACCAGGAAAAAAGCTTTTAGTCATAAAAGTGGACGGGAGCCTTCAGCCCTAACATTAAACCACCTGTCCAACATTCGGTAGGTCCTACTCATGCCAATAAAACAGCTCTGACCCATCAAGCCCTTTGGAGGTGTCCTGTGGTATCTGGCACCAAATCCTTAGCAGCAGATCCTTTAAGTCCTGTAAGCTGTGCGGTGCGGCCTCCATGGACCCATCTTGTTTTTCCAGCATAACCCAGGACTCGAGATTTCTCAACACAACCGTGCCCAGACCATCACACTCTGCCAGCACCTTCATCCCATAATGTTTCTCTGGTACCATTTCATGTCATTTCCACATGGTGTAACACGTGACCTATTAGACCAGGCCAAACTTTACTGGTGGGAAAGGCTACAAAAATCAGGGTAGACTTTTCTAAAACTGCTAAATGAACATATCCCTAGCCATAAAACCTCAATGGTCACTGATACGGGACTCAAGAGAAGAAGAAGTCCAACCCTATTCCTCCTTCAGGAGAGTAACTAAAGATATATTGGCCCTAGTGCAAAAGCCAAATTTAGACTCCACCACTCAATTTATTCTCACAAATTTCCATCTATACATCTTTGCAGCATTTACATTTCACTCTGCTATCTGAGTCCTGCAGGCCATGAAGACTTGCTCCAACATATTTGTGCAGTCAAGCATCCCATCATTCCCATCAATTCGGTCCCATTCTATGCAGAAAAGCTTTAAATGAATGAGGAGACTTTCATCATTCTGTCATAGTCTATACAACAAAGCTTTAAATGAATGAGATGACTGTGATCATCTGACCCAGTCTATGGAGTAAAGCTGTAAATGAAAGAGGAAACCCTGAACCTTCTATCCCTGATCTATACAGTACAGCTGTAAATTAGTGAGATGACTTTGCTTACTCTATCCCAGTCTATGCAGAAAAGCTGTAAATGAATGAGACTCATCATTCTGTCCTAGTCTATACAGCAAAGCTGTAAATGAATGAGATGACTCTGCGCATTCTTTCCCAGTCTATGCAGAAAATCTGTAAATGAATGAGACTCTCATCATTCTGTCCTAGACTATACAACAAAGCTGTAAATGAGATGACTCTGATCATTCTGACCCAGTCTATGCAGTAAATCTGTAAATAAATGATGAGACGCTAAACCTTCTATCCCTGTACATACAGTACAGCTGTAAATTAACGAGATGACTTTGCTTACTCTATCCCAGTCTATACAGTAAAGCTGTAAATGAATGTGGTTATTCTGCTCATTGCCAATCTATACAGAAAGACTGTAAATAAATGAGAAGACAATACGGCAAAGCTGTAAATGAACAACTGTTCATTTTGTCCCATTCTATACAGTAAAGCCGTAAATGAATAAGAAGACTCCAACTACCTATCCAAGTCCATATACCAAAGTTGACAAGTGATCTGCTGAAAACAGAGTCAGCCTAATGTCACCTCTAGTGGCCACTGTGAGAACTGCAATATTTCATGATTTCTGAACAGTCTTATTTAAAAGAAAAAAAATTACAATAAATATGTTTCTAATAAAAACCTTCTTGTATAAGATGCTATTTTTAAAGGTCCGTTTCCATGGTTACAAGGGAACGAGAAGAAATAATCAATGGAATAGTTTATGGCCAAATAATTATATTAATGTAACAGAGTTTTTAGGGTAATGACTCTTCATAAAGCAAAAAGCGAACAGATGTCCGTCCCGGAAAAACCTGTTTTCTATTAGATGTATATTTCGTATGGAAATATTTCCTTCATTGAGCGTCGACATCTCTATAGTCCCGGCGAGATCCCTCCAATCAGGGCGCAGTTTGTATTTACAAATATTTTGCTGCCATCATGACCCGAGTAGAAGGTCTGATAATGGGTTTTCCAGGACTAGGTAAGACCTCATTAGAGGTAACTTATAGGGTGCGTTCTTACAAAACGACCCAAACACTGAGGAAACACAACGTCCTCCTTCTGTGATCGGATTTTCTCTCCTTATTGACTGTCATAAATTCAGGGGCTTGTTTTATGTTTTTTGATCCTCTGGGTATTCGACTCCAGATCCATTTTCAGAACAAGAAAGAAATCAAGGACAGAACTCAAAGTTCTCATAAAGTCAGGCTTAGCGTAACCAGAAACAATAGCAGCGAGGCCAAGATCTGAAGGAGGAACAGTCCCAAGAATATCTGACTTCAAATGTTGTAACTGCCGGACTCAAAATACATCGATTTATCCTTAAAATAGGGAAAAAGTCAAATAATATGGAGAGATGAGGATGGGGATGAGTGGAGAATACGGACCAGTGGATGTAATTATGGTGGACTCAAAGAAAAGCATTAGAACTAGGACTATAGCCAAAACCTCAACCTGTTAGCCAAATATACAAATTCTAATTCCACATAAATAGGTTCTTTGTAAAAAGCAAAGAAAACAGAATAGTGAGCGCAGCTCTGGAGCATAACACAGGATGTAACTCAGGATCAGTACAGGATAAGTAATGTAATGTATGTACACAGTGACTGCACCAGCAGAATAGTGAGCGCAGCTCTGGAGTATAACACAGGATAAGTAATGTAATGTATGTACACAGTGACTGTACCAGCAGAATAGTGAGCGCAGCTCTGGAGTATAATACAGGATAAGTAATGTAATGTATGTACACAGTGACTGTACCAGCAGAATAGTGAGCGCAGCTCTGGAGCATAACACAGGATGTAACGCAGGATCAGTACAGGATAAGTAATGTATTATATGTACACAGTGACTGTACCAGCAGAATAGTGAGCGCAGCTCTGGAGTATAATACAGGATAAGTAATGTAATGTATGTACACAGTGACTGTACCAGCAGAATAGTGAGCGCAGCTCTGCAGTATAATACAGGATAAGTAATGTAATGTATGTACACAGTGACTGTACCAGCAGAATAGTGAGCGCAGCTCTGGAGTATAATACAGGATAAGTAATGTAATGTATGTACACAGTGACTGTACCAGCAGAATAGTGAGCGCAGCTCTGGAGTATAATACAGGATAAGTAATGTAATGTATGTACACAGTGACTGTACCAGCAGAATAGTGAGCGCAGCTCTGGAGTATAATACAGGATAAGTAATGTATTGTATGTACACAGTGACAGTACCAGCAGAATAGTGAGCGCAGCTCTTCAGTATAATACAGGATAAGTAATGTATTGTATGTACACAGTGACTGCACCAGCAGAATAGTGAGCGCAGCTCTGGAGTATAATACAGGATAAGTAATGTAATGTATGTACACAGTGACTGCACCAGCAGAATAGTGAGCACAGCTCTGGAGTATAATACAGGATAAGTAATGTAATGTATGTACACAGTGACTGCACCAGCAGAATAGTGAGCGCAGCTCTGGAGTATAATACAGGATAAGTAATGTAATGTATGTACACAGTGACTGTACCAGCAGAATAGTGAGCGCAGCTCTGCAGTATAATACAGGAAACGTAATGTAATGTATGTACACAGTGACTGCACCAGCAGAATAGTGAGCGCAGCTCTGGAGTATAATACAGGATAAGTAATGTAATGTATGTACACAGGGACTGTACCAGCAGAATAGTGAGCGCAGCTCTGGAGTATAATACAGGATAAGTAATGTAATGTATGTACACAGTGACTGCTCCAGCAGAATAGTGAGTGCAGCTCTGGAGTATAATACAGGATAAGTAATGTAATGTATGTACACAGTGACTGTACCAGCAGAATAGTGAGTGCAGCTCTGGAGTATAATACAGGATAAGTAATGTAATGTATGTACACAGTGACTGTACCAGCAGAATAGTGAGCGCAGCTCTGGAGTATAATACAGGATAAGTAATGTAATGTATGTACACAGTGACTGTACCAGCAGAATAGTGAGCGCAGCTCTGGAGTATAATACAGGATAAGTAATGTATTGTATGTACACAGTGACTGTACCAGCAGAATAGTCAGCGCAGCTCTGGAGTATAATACAGGATAAGTAATGTATTGTATGTACACAGTGACTGTACCAGCAGAATAGTGAGCACAGCTCTGGAGTATAATACAGGATAAGTAATGTATTGTATGTACACAGTGACTGCACCAGCAGAATAGTGAGCACAGCTCTGGAGTATAATACAGGATAAGTAATGTAATGTATGTACACAGTGACTGTACCAGCAGAATAGTGAGCGCAGCTCTGGAGTATAATACAGGATAAGTAATGTATTATATGTACACAGTGACTGTACCAGCAGAATAGTGAGCGCAGCTCTGGAGTATAATACAGGATAAGTAATGTAATGTATGTACACAGTGACTGTACCAGCAGAATAGTGAGCGCAGCTCTGCAGTATAATACAGGATAAGTAATGTAATGTATGTACACAGTGACTGTACCAGCAGAATAGTGAGCGCAGCTCTGGAGTATAATACAGGATAAGTAATGTAATGTATGTACACAGTGACTGTACCAGCAGAATAGTGAGCGCAGCTCTGGAGTATAATACAGGATAAGTAATGTAATGTATGTACACAGTGACTGTACCAGCAGAATAGTGAGCGCAGCTCTGGAGTATAATACAGGATAAGTAATGTATTGTATGTACACAGTGACAGTACCAGCAGAATAGTGAGCGCAGCTCTTCAGTATAATACAGGATAAGTAATGTATTGTATGTACACAGTGACTGCACCAGCAGAATAGTGAGCGCAGCTCTGGAGTATAATACAGGATAAGTAATGTAATGTATGTACACAGTGACTGCACCAGCAGAATAGTGAGCACAGCTCTGGAGTATAATACAGGATAAGTAATGTAATGTATGTACACAGTGACTGCACCAGCAGAATAGTGAGCGCAGCTCTGGAGTATAATACAGGATAAGTAATGTAATGTATGTACACAGTGACTGTACCAGCAGAATAGTGAGCGCAGCTCTGCAGTATAATACAGGAAACGTAATGTAATGTATGTACACAGTGACTGCACCAGCAGAATAGTGAGCGCAGCTCTGGAGTATAATACAGGATAAGTAATGTAATGTATGTACACAGGGACTGTACCAGCAGAATAGTGAGCGCAGCTCTGGAGTATAATACAGGATAAGTAATGTAATGTATGTACACAGTGACTGCTCCAGCAGAATAGTGAGTGCAGCTCTGGAGTATAATACAGGATAAGTAATGTAATGTATGTACACAGTGACTGTACCAGCAGAATAGTGAGTGCAGCTCTGGAGTATAATACAGGATAAGTAATGTAATGTATGTACACAGTGACTGTACCAGCAGAATAGTGAGCGCAGCTCTGGAGTATAATACAGGATAAGTAATGTAATGTATGTACACAGTGACTGTACCAGCAGAATAGTGAGCGCAGCTCTGGAGTATAATACAGGATAAGTAATGTATTGTATGTACACAGTGACTGTACCAGCAGAATAGTCAGCGCAGCTCTGGAGTATAATACAGGATAAGTAATGTATTGTATGTACACAGTGACTGTACCAGCAGAATAGTGAGCACAGCTCTGGAGTATAATACAGGATAAGTAATGTATTGTATGTACACAGTGACTGCACCAGCAGAATAGTGAGCACAGCTCTGGAGTATAATACAGGATAAGTAATGTAATGTATGTACACAGTGACTGTACCAGCAGAATAGTGAGCGCAGCTCTGCAGTATAATACAGGAAACGTAATGTAATGTATGTACACAGTGACTGCACCAGCAGAATAGTGAGCGCAGCTCTGGAGTATAATACAGGATAAGTAATGTAATGTATGTACACAGTGACTGTACCAGCAGAATAGTGAGTGCAGCTCTGGAGTATAATACAGGAAACGTAATGTAATGTATGTACACAGTGACTGCTCCAGCAGAATAGTGAGTGCAGCTCTGGAGTATAATACAGGATAAGTAATGTAATGTATGTACACAGTGACTGTACCAGCAGAATAGTGAGTGCAGCTCTGCAGTATAATACAGGAAACGTAATGTAATGTATGTACACAGTGACTGCTCCAGCAGAATAGTGAGTGCAGCTCTGGAGTATAATACAGGATAAGTAATGTAATGTATGTACACAGTGACTGTACCAGCAGAATAGTGAGTGCAGCTCTGGAGTATAATACAAGATAAGTAATGTAATGTATGTACACAGTGACTGTACCAGCAGAATAGTGAGTGCAGCTCTGGAGTATAATACAGGATAAGTAATGTAATGTATGTACACAGTGACTGTACCAGCAGAATAGTGAGCGCAGCTCTGGAGTATAATACAGGATAAGTAATGTAATGTATGTACACAGTGACTGTACCAGCAGAATAGTGAGCGCAGCTCTGGAGTATAATACAGGATAAGTAATGTATTGTATGTACACAGTGACTGTACCAGCAGAATAGTCAGCGCAGCTCTGGAGTATAATACAGGATAAGTAATGTATTGTATGTACACAGTGACTGTACCAGCAGAATAGTGAGCACAGCTCTGGAGTATAATACAGGATAAGTAATGTATTGTATGTACACAGTGACTGCACCAGCAGAATAGTGAGCACAGCTCTGGAGTATAATACAGGATAAGTAATGTAATGTATGTACACAGTGACTGTACCAGCAGAATAGTGAGCGCAGCTCTGCAGTATAATACAGGAAACGTAATGTAATGTATGTACACAGTGACTGCACCAGCAGAATAGTGAGCGCAGCTCTGGAGTATAATACAGGATAAGTAATGTAATGTATGTACACAGGGACTGTACCAGCAGAATAGTGAGCGCAGCTCTGGAGTATAATACAGGATAAGTAATGTAATGTATGTACACAGTGACTGCTCCAGCAGAATAGTGAGTGCAGCTCTGGAGTATAATACAGGATAAGTAATGTAATGTATGTACACAGTGACTGTACCAGCAGAATAGTGAGTGCAGCTCTGGAGTATAATACAGGATAAGTAATGTAATGTATGTACACAGTGACTGTACCAGCAGAATAGTGAGCGCAGCTCTGGAGTATAATACAGGATAAGTAATGTAATGTATGTACACAGTGACTGTACCAGCAGAATAGTGAGTGCAGCTCTGGAGTATAATACAGGATAAGTAATGTAATGTATGTACACAGTGACTGTACCAGCAGAATAGTGAGCGCAGCTCTGGAGTATAATACAGGATAAGTAATGTAATGTATGTACACAGTGACTGTACCAGCAGAATAGTGAGCGCAGCTCTGGAGTATAATACAGGATAAGTAATGTATTGTATGTACACAGTGACTGTACCAGCAGAATAGTCAGCGCAGCTCTTCAGTATAATACAGGATAAGTAATGTAATGTATGTACACAGTGACTGCACCAGCAGAATAGTGAGTGCAGCTCTGGAGTATAATACAGGATAGGTAATGTAATGTAATGTATGTACATAGTGACTGTACCAGCAGAATAGTGAGCGCAGCTCTGGAGTATAATACAGGATAAGTAATGTAATGTATGTACACAGTGACTGTACCAGCAGAATAGTGAGCGCAGCTCTGCAGTATAATACAGGATAAGTAATGTAATGTATGTACACAGTGACTGTACCAGCAGAATAGTGAGCGCAGCTCTGGAGTATAATACAGGATACGTAATGTAATGTATGTACACAGTGACTGCACCAGCAGAATAGTGAGCGCAGCTCTGGAGTATAATACAGGATAAGTAATGTAATGTATGTACACAGGGACTGTACCAGCAGAATAGTGAGCGCAGCTCTGGAGTATAATACAGGATAAGTAATGTAATGTATGTACACAGTGACTGCTCCAGCAGAATAGTGAGTGCAGCTCTGGAGTATAATACAGGATAAGTAATGTAATGTATGTACACAGTGACTGTACCAGCAGAATAGTGAGTGCAGCTATGGATTATAATACAGGATAAGTAATGTAATGTATGTACACAGTGACTGTACCAGCAGAATAGTGAGCGCTGCTCTGGAGTATAATACAGGATACGTAATGTAATGTATGTACACAGTGACTGTACCAGCAGAATAGTGAGCGCAGCTCTGGGGTATAATACAGGATAAGTAATGTAATGTATGTACACAGTGACTGCACCAGCAGAATAGTGAGTGCAGCTCTGGAGTATAATACAGGATAAGTAATGTAATGTATGTACACAGTGACTGTACCAGCAGAATAGTGAGCGAAGCTCTGGAGTATATTACAGGATAAGTAATGTAATGTATGTACACAGTGACTGCACCAGCAGAATAGTGAGTGCAGCTCTGGAGTCACCTTGTAAGTACTATATATTCTTTATCTTGTACTGATATTGATTTACAGCCTTATAACTTCAGATAAGTATGAGATAAGTGATATTTTGTATTTACCAAGTGAGTCACTTTTTGTGTAGATTATAACTATATAAAACTTTATAGGTATAATCGTTAAACGTGCAGAATGTATATATGCTCTATAACAGTGGTCAGAGGTAGACACAGCACCTTAACCCAAGGCAAACAGGAGCGATACTGGTGCCGGAAGGAAGATTATTGTTGTCAATTGTTCCCATAAAATCCCTCAGCCAACAAGTTTCATATCTCAGCCCACTGGAGCGTCACCTACACATTTCTCTTTGTATACATTGTGACTTTTATAACCCTCAGGTCCAGGGTCTCCTCCCCTCCCCCCCCCCCACCCCATACCATATAAATCTCAGGACTCGATGATTCTGCTTCACTTCCAATAAAGGCCCCTTTTTCCCAAAACTGGACTTTTTTTCCTGTATATGTAGCACAAGCCGGTTGATGCAGTTGTGAGTCACCGGGGCTGTGAATCTACGGCTTTCAACAGTTGGTAAAACCTTTCATTATCATAATATGTAGACACAAATCATGTGCGGGGATTACGGGAGACACAACTGGGAGGTGCAGACGGCAGAAAAAATTCCGTCTATACCTTGACTCACACACAAAACAGTTTTTATAGAAGCAGGATAAGTCGCTCCGTCTGTCACATCCAATTTTTTGCCATTTCATACAATTAAAATACTTTACGTGAATTTAGAACAACGATTGACCAAAATTGTGGATATTTGACTCTTTTTTTTTTGGGGGGGGGGGGGGTTTGAGTATGAAATCATACGTAAAAAATAATTGCTGCATGCTTTGAAGTAGCAGGAATGGAGCCAGAATGGCATCTCATGTGATATTTGCAGATTTGCTGGGAATATTTTTTAGGTTTCTTTCCAAGGTTGACAAAAAATAAAATTCTTTTTGGGGAAAGATTTACCAAATTTTATTGTAGTCTAGAAATGATAAATTGTGTCGCACGGTGAATTGTCTTACTTGTGTTCATTCGCTAAATTGGTTTTGAAATGTTTGAAAAATTTTATTTTTTGAAAAAAAAAATTTGAAATTTTAAAAAGGTTGAACATTTTTTTGCAAAAATTCAAAAATTTTATCCACTTGAATCTTTCAGAGGTCTATAAATTCATAGATGACATTCAGAGTCTATATAGAATTGTCGACGAAAGTTTCACCTACGGTAAATTCAACACATTGGGCTACGAAATGGCCCAAAAATTTAGGATTTGCTACAATGTAACCTTCATGTACTGGGTTCTCGATTGTTTTCCCCATCCAAAAGCGCTCAACCAAATGTTGTCTATACCTGCCCATATTAGCCTATGAATTGGGCCAATAAGGTAAGATTTTCTATAACGCAACTTTGACCCATTGGGTCTCATCCAGTCATCACCAGCGTAGCTCGTACCAACCTTAGACTCTATCCAACAACAGTGAAAAATGGCCATGTAGTGGACATTTTGAAAATTTTTGCCTGAAAATGTCCAAAATTTTCCCATTCAATCCTTTCAGAAGACATATAGGACTATAAAGTCATGGCTGCCATTCAGAGTCACCAGGCTGGCCCATGAAATGGGTTCTCCATTGTCCATCATCCAAAAGCCACTCAATACTCATGTAGCTCAAACCAACCTAAGGCACTATTCACAAAACATTGTAAAATGGGGCCATGGGACATCTTGTTTGGACAACCATTTTTCATAGGCCATGTAGATCCATGAAAAACGGATGCCACGTAGATGGTCATCAAAATGGACAAATTTGTTTTTGATGGCCACTAAATGGCCCACGTTTGTGCAATTACTGTCTTCGGCTGTCCTATTGGAGTGGTGGCAACAGTAAAGGCTACTCATAGGTTGTCTATGCATTCCTAAGTTGCCTGTTCTTCCCCATAATGAAAAACATGGCGCCCACCAATACAGTGTTAGAAGGACATAAGGGCACACAAAACTTTTGCTTTTGTCTGAATCCAAACTCACCGGTCTTGCGTTCCATGAGATCCTAACTTTTCATTCTTTAGACAATAATCCGGAGAGCTTTGAAGATATATTAGTTCCGTTTCCCGTACCGGCCGAATGTCCAGATCCTTTGGCACCAGCTGTTTCCGCGTCCCCATTGGTCGATGAACTACTTTTGTTGCTGATAGATACTTGGTTTTAAGATCCAAGGCGATCTCTCGAAGTTCCAGTAAACCTTTCCAACAGGTCTTAATAGAACAGGACCCCGAAACTCCATGACATTTACATTTCAGCTCCAAGGAGGATTTCAACACCTAAAATCAAAAATTGTGGTAAATATCACAACTCAAAATTTAGGTAGACACAAATAGAAACTACCAATATTGTGGGACCATCACAAAAAAGTTGAAAAACCCACTCAGCATCTCCCTAAACACAAAAGAATGTACCTAACAAAAAATTTAGCTTACAGAAGACATATTGCTCATCTTCAAAAACATATGACATGGATGAGTGGACATTTTTTGACTTGAACCACTCAAAAATTGATGGACGTAAGCAAAAATTCCTTTGATCCTGACTGTAGTACCCACTCACCTGTCTCCCCACTTCGCTGTTATGGAGGTGCATTAATTTATTGGCTTGAGATCCCGCCTTCTTCATCTTCATTGGGGCATCAGAGAACTTGGAGCCCATCAGAAGACCATAATTGACATTGTCAGCACATCCTCCCCATCGAGAACCTTGGTCCAGTGCCTCCCCAGGTATGGGTCCACAAGAACAACCTGGTAGATCCCCGACTGTACAAGCCCTCGCAATCGTATGGCTTATGGTAGCGGCAGAAAGAGCGTAGACAAAAGCCGACTCTCTTGTCCCTATAACACAAAAACACAATCTGGTCAATGTAATGTTTTTGAGAAAATCCTTGTACATAGCAAAAATTTGCACAAACCACAACTAGTAATTCTGCCAAAGTGAAGGATTAGTGTGACTACTTGGAGAGTGGAATGGATTACGTCAATATTTTGCTCCAAGTACCGAATCTAAACTTTTTACAAAAAGTTGCTAAAATTTTTTCCATGTGGAACTCAGTGTGACACAATATAACTCAAAGTCTTACGGTCAGATTCTCTTGTTGAAACTCCAAAATTTTCTATATTAAAGAACTTACTGTAATACACAGGTACAGTGTAGAACCGGACAAGTCTATGGGCACCATGTTATGGCTCCATACAACTCTTTTTTGGGCCATGGCCAACCCTACACGAGATAGTTATCGACTGACAGCTACTTGCCTCCATGGTTCTTCTGCCTCCAGTAGACCAATAGGTTGAGGCACAACAGATATGCATATCCGTCTCTCCATTGAGAACCCCCGTTCCCAAGATCTGTGGGGTGTAAGAATTTGAATCTCCTCCAATCCAACACTTAGCCACTGGTCTGTAGATAGGGATATGGGAATATAGTGGGACAAACCCTTTACCGTCAACAGGCACAAAGGATCAGATATGGTGAAATTTAATATGTTTGAGCTCTTTAGATGTCTGGTGAGAGCCAGGAGGTTCTCAGTAACATGGACTCGGCATCCAAGCCCACCAAAATTAGTGGGTTGGGACCACTACATGTTCGTCTTAAGGCGTCAGGCACTTGAACATTGGCTTTGCCAGTGTGTTTGCAATGGCTAGCACACCGAACCATTCTTTTACTTATAGGGGCCATGAGTCGAAGGGCTGAATTCAGAACAGGTCCTATTCCCACCATTTTCTGGCCTGGGCTCACATCATGAAATGAATGGCATGAACACCACATGGATATCATCCATGGGCCATAGGTTCCCTTTTCCTAGGACCCAAAGATGTACATGTTTGGGTAAAGAACCAATTCAAAAGATAACATCAAGTACATCCATACCCAAAGATTTAATTTTTATTTAGATTATTCATCCAGACTGAAAATTTTTGGAAAATTTAAAAAAAAAAAAGAAAAAAAATTTGTAATTTCACCAGGCTTTACAAAAACCTTAAAACTTCTATGTACTCAGCCTCAAGGAATATCACAAAAACCAACATTGCTTTAGTCATGTTGTAACCAAACCACTTCACGACCAACTTAATCACAGTTAATGGACCCAAAAAATGCGGAAAAGAACATCAAGCGTGTTATTCTATCGGTCATTTTCATCGTCTGACTCTACAAGTAACTCTCAGATTATTAACGCCGCTCGCGAAAATTGAGGTGCCGAATATTTCTGTACTCGGTCTAGGAAAGTTGTCATTTCCTGCCGGTGTTTGGCTTCTGTAAACCACATAATGAAAAAGAATAACACAAACCCTCATCGTCAGAAAGCCGACTCGCTAATACTAATGAAGAGCAGCTTTCTCACCCCAAGAGGAGTTCCCCCAACCCTTCATGGATCTCCATGGTCCATGACTTTGCGATGGCTAATATTACACCGAATTTCCTGAGGCTTGATGAGGATAGAAAGTTAGAAAAAAGCCTCCATTTTATTGGGTTCTCCCTAAATTGTAACATCGTAATTACACAAAGACCGCAAATTCAATTTCAAAAAATTCCTTAAACCCAAAGGTTAACAAAAACACCATGAAACAAATTGGTCGATATTAAATGAAAAGGGGTAAAATATTTGGGGTTTTACAAAAAAAAAAAATTAGAAGATAGAATTGTGAAATGTAAAAATTAAAATTTGTTATAATTTAAAAAATTATTTCAAAAAATTACAATGAATTTGTTGAATCTTGTAAACTGTGACGCAAGACAAAATTAAAAAGAAATTTGGAATAACTTCCAGGACTCTGACACCAATTTTTAGAAACCGCACAATTTTTAAGAAAATGGATTTCTAGGGTTGAGCAATCGGGATCGGAAAAGATCGGATTCCGATCGGCGATTGAGCAAATTTCACGATCGTGATCGGCTGGAAAATGATCGGAAATTGGATTTTGAAATTTTAAGATCGGCTCAACCCTAAAAGTGACTTTTCCAAAAAAAATAGAAAAAAAGCATTGACTAGGGTTGAGCGATCGGGATTGGAAAAGATGGGATTCCGATCAGCGATTGAGGAAATTTCACGATCGCGATCGGCTGGAAAATGATCAGAAATCGGATTTTGAAATTTTAAGATTGGCTCAACTCTAAAAGTGACTTTTCCCATAGAGATGAGCGAACACTAAAATGTCCAAGGTTCGAAATCCGATTCGAACAGCCGCTCACTGTTCGACTGTTCGAACGGATTTCGAACCCCATTATAGTCTATGGGGGGAAATGCTCGTTTCAGGGGTACGCAAAATTCGATAAAATCATACCAAGTCCACGAGTGACGGTCGGGCTGGATTCTGCTTGAAGTCTTCTCCCGGCGCAGGGTCCCCGCGTCTTCTTCCGGGTGGAATTCATTCTGCCTAGGCATCCGGCCTAGGCAGAGCCGACTGCGCGAACACCTACTCGAACACCTACTCAATCGAACACTACTCGCTCATCTCTAATAGAGAAGCATTGACTACGGTTCAGCGATTGGGATCGGAAAAGATCGGATTCCGATCAGCGATCGAGCAAATTTCATGATCGCGATCGGCTGGAAAGTGATCAGAAATCAGATTTTGAAATCAATCCTGAAATCTCAAGATCGGCTTAACCCTATTGATTTCCTTAAAATCAAACTTATTTACAAAATTCTGTACCGACTACAATCAACATTTCTAAAAAAAATTCTTTATGTTTATGCAATTTTTCTTAAAATTTGTCATTTTGGTCACATCTATTACTATGAATAAAACCATCCATGAACGAGAACATGTTTTAACTCTACAATCCCCTCCTCCCCCCAATATTCAAAATGGGGCCACAGCAATCTAAGAGTAAACAGCAGAATTATGAATACAGCTCTGGAAGAAAGTGGAATACAAAATATTATAGACTCCACTGAGGTCTCGCCTGTGACTTATGGCTCCAAGGTCATTAAGCTGTAGACCAGGGGCTTCCTGAACTCCTGCAGACCCTGACAACCAAAGTCTGGAGAACTACAGAACAGAACTAAGGAAGCCGCAACACAGATAATTCGGTTACACATTAACTGAGAGTCCATGAGAAGTGTCTCCTATATCCAGGCTATAAACCTCAGGAGTCTGGAGGAATCCTCAGAATCTTTTGTCCCTGTGCCACTGCTCTCATCTACACCACTCATTGCCCCTCACTGTGAGAGTCATCTGACCAATGTCCAGGAGATTTACAGTCTGGCCTCACTTCTGAGACCTTCACCGTCCATACTCCACCTGAAGTATGTCACACTCATCTGCACAACACTGGCTAAAAATATACGGTCACAGCAAGGACTAGTATTCATCTAAGCTATAAATATATGTCTGTATATAACCGGGACAAGAAGAGAGAAGAGAAAAAGAAAAATGTTCCCAATATCAGATATATTATTGTATATAAGGGCAGTATTATAGTAGTTATATTCTTGTACATAGGAGTAGTATTATAGTAGTTATATACTTGTACATAGGAGCAGTATTATAGTAGTTATATTCTTGTACATAGGAGTAGTATTATAGTAGTTATATTCTTGTACATAGGAGCAGTATTATAGTAGTTATATTCTTGTACATAGGAGCAGTATTATAGTAGTTATATTCTTGTACATAGGAGTAGTATTATAGTAGTTATATTCTTGTACATAGGAGTAGTATTATAGTAGTAATATTCTTGTACATAGCAGTATTATAGTAGTTATATTCTTGTACATAGGAGTAGTATTATAGTAGTTATATTCTTGTACATAGGAGCAGTATTATAGTAGTTATATTCTTGTACATAGGAGTAGTATTATAGTAGTTATATTCTTGTACATAGGAGCAGTATTATAGTAGTTATATTCTTGTACATAGGAGTAGTATTATAGTAGTTATATTCTTGTACATAGGGGGCAGTATTATAGCAGTTATATTCTTGTACATAGGGGTAGTATTATAGCAGTTATATTCTTGTACATAGGAGTAGTATTATAGCAGTTATATTCTTGTACATAGGGGTAGTATTATAGTAGTTATATTCTTGTACATATGAGTAGTATTATAGCAGTTATATTCTTGTACATAGGAGCAGTATTATAGTAGTTATATTCTTGTACATAGGAGGTAGTATTATAGTAGTTATATTCTTGTACATAGGAGTAGTATTATAGTAGTTATATTCTTGTACATAGGAGTAGTATTATAGTAGTTATATTCTTGTACATAGGAGTAGTATTATAGTAGTTATATTCTTGTACATAGGAGTAGTATTATAGTAGTTATATTCTTGTACATAGGAGGTAGTATTATAGCAGTTATATTCTTGTACATAGGGGTAGTATTATAGTAGTTATATTCTTGTACATATGAGTAGTATTATAGCAGTTATATTCTTGTACATAGGAGCAGTATTATAGTAGTTATATTCTTGTACATAGGAGGTAGTATTATAGTAGTTATATTCTTGTACATAGGAGTAGTATTATAGTAGTTATATTCTTGTACATAGGAGTAGTATTATAGTAGTTATATTCTTGTACATAGGAGTAGTATTATAGTAGTTATATTCTTGTACATAGGAGTAGTATTATAGTAGTTATATTCTTGTACATAGTAGCAGTATTATAGTAGTTATATTCTTGTACATAGGAGTAGTATTATAGTAGTTATATTCTTGTACATAGGAGGTAGTATTATAGTAGTTATATTCTTGTACATAGGGGCAGTATTATAGTAAGGCTCCCATAGTTGGTTGTGATGAGATATGCTGTTGTGCACCAAGGACAGTATTCTGTGTTACGTAAATGCATCTGGTGAGATTAAAGATGTCCTTGGAAATCCTCATGTTCATCTTGTGCAGAAGGTTGCGTTACATTGTGTATATCCTATCGTTCCATCAGCACAAGCCTTCTCACTCTCTGTAGTATATTTTACGCCCTTTTATATCGCTGCATGTCTGACATGTATTTGCTCTTCAGTAACCTAGAAAAGCTTTACTCACTTCTAACTGTTGATAACTCAGCTTTCCCTGTACCTGACAGGTTACAGAAGACTTACAGTAAGTCTCAGGACTCTAGTTAATACTTGATAGATCCCTATAAGTGTCAATGAGGTTGTTGAATCTATAATGGTCCTGATTTTTGGGTTTGAGTTTCTATATAACCGTCGTTCTGTTTTTCCTATTTTTTTCTCTATTCCATTCATTATCCACAGGCACATAAACAAACAAACACAAACAAACCACAAGAGACAGTCACATCCTGATGGAAAACCAAAAAACACCACAGAAAACAAAGAAGACAAAAAATAAAGAAAACAAAAAACGTGCCATGATGGATATTCACCTCCATCCCATTATTTCTATTCTTTTTTTATTTGACCTTTCCCCTCTGGCCGCCCACATTCCTCCCTTCATCGCCCGTTTTCTTTTATGCACCCTCTGGTTGGTTTGTGTGCGCTCCCTACACAGGGTTGAGAGTTCACGCCAAGGTCTATGTACCCAAAACAAGCACCGAGCGACCCGATACTCTCAATGTCTTTACTCTGATCCCTTTCTGAGTCCTTGTATCACGACTCAATTATCTATTCCCGTAGCTATTAAAAATCCAAAAATATAAGCGATTACTACGGTTTAAGAAATTTTTGGTTGAATTTTTTTCAAAACTTTTTAAGTTTTTTTTAAATTTTTAATAAGAAAGGAAATTGTTTTGATGCCTATGTTGTCCCCCGTTTTGTCTTTATGTACATTATTCCTCTGACATCATTCAGACTAGGCTTTGATTATAAGAAAAAGAAAAAAAAAAACACTGTGTTAAAGGGATCCTGTCATTTAAACCGAATTTTTGTCTGCCTATCACATAGGAATAGCCTTAAGAAAGGCTGTTCTTCTCCTACCTTTAGATGTCGTCTCCGCGCCACCGTTCTGTAACAATACTGATTTTCATCGGTACACAAATGAGTCCTCTCGCAGCACTGGGGGCGGTCCTTGGTGCTCAAACAGCACTGGAGACATCGCCAATGCTGCCAGAGAACTTTCCAGTCCATCTTCTTCAGGAACGGAGTCTTCTTCACGTCTTCTTCCGGCGCTGGCTTCAAACTTCTAGGCCTCGGGCATGCCCGCAGCCACAGGAAAATGGCCACTTACACAGTATTTTAAGTGGCCATTTTCTTGTAGTCTTGCAATCAGTTTTGCCCGAGGCCTAGAAGTTTGAAGACGCGAAGAAGACCCCATTCCTGAAGAAGATGGAGGCATCACTGGAAAGTTCTCTGGCAGCATTGGGGATGCCTCATTTGAGAACTCATTTGCATACCGACGAAAACCGGCATTTCTACCTAACGGTGGCCCAGAGAAGACATCTAAAGGTAGGAGAAGAATAGCCTTTCTTGAGGATATTCCTATGTGATAGGCAGAAAAAATTCAGTTTAAATGATAGGATCCCTTTAAACTCATGTTAGATTTAGAAATTGTATTTTCAAAAATTTCCTAAGGATTAAACTATATTTTTTAATTTTAAAAGAGGTATAATAAGAAACACCTGTATAAGATATTTATATGAAATGTCTCAGTATTTTTAGGTATGTTTTTAGATTTTACTTGACGTCAGCCAAAATTTTCCAAAAACAGTGGCCTATTTTTTTTTTTATTTTACTCCCCCTACACGGCATGATAATGGTTTGCACTAGGGATTTATCAGTATATTTGCACAGACATTCGTGCTTTGTGTACTTTGTCTAATGAAAAATCTTTCAAACATTTTTGAATTTTTTTTGGGATATTTTTGAAAAAATTAAAAAAAAAAATCTAAATGGTGTTTCGTGAGAAATCTGAGCATGGATGAAGTTTTTCAAGTGTTTCAATGATAAAAAATTTACCTCCACTGTTGGTGTCCTGGGTCGCATTCATAGACCGTCACTGATTGTGACTGATGGGAGTATTTGCTTGTTGCCAAATCAGAGATGTCTACATGGCTGTCCTCTTATTCTGAAGACACGATTCTGTGTTCCTATTCAGAGCTCATTTGACTTGTTGACTTGATGTGTTGAACATGGTGCAGGGCACTTGTCCCCTGGGGGTATTATTGATGGGAGGCCATGGTTTCTACTATATTCTAGATATATGAGCCATTGCTCAATAGGGAGTGGTGTGGCCCATGGTAGATGAGGGCTCTGTTACAAATTGTAAGAGGGCCCAGAAGATTGGACTTGCACCTCTGTGCCAATCCAAAGAACCCCAAGCAATTGCTAGAATAGTTGACCAAACCCTAGTTTCCCTCTCTTATGTAGTGTTGGATGGAGGTTCCTGGGGCCAACCATATATAACTATTGGGGCCCAGCTCCAACCACCACTGGAAGATGAACCATACTGCCCTTTAATTTAGGTGTCTTCTACTGGACCACTATTGTGTTAGATCCTGGGCCCACTGGAGGATCCTCTAGTAGTCTAGTGGGCCAGTCCGACATTGATCCTATGTATGGGCACTCTGTTAGGAGCTATGGCTGAGCACATTGGTAGTCTGGTCCATTCAAGGGTCTGGGAGATACAGGAACATCTCAGTGATCAGGAAGGGAGGTTGGTCTACCATTATCCTTGGTTAGGCATCCAGGAGGCCAAAACAGAAGGGTTGGAAATATGGTCTTCATTGCTCCCTACGTTGTGAGGTCACTGAACTCTCCTCCTATCTTTAGTCCAACCTGCTCTTTGACAGACTTCAGTCAGGCTTCAGACCCCGGCACTCCACTGAAACTGCCCTAACAAAAGTCACTAATGACCTTCTAACCGCCAAAGCCAAGCGCCATTACTCTGTCCTCCTCCTCCTTGACCTCTCTTCTGCCTTTGACACAGTTGACCACTCCCTCTTGTTAGAAATTCTCTCATCCCTTGGTATCTCAGACCTGGCCCATTCCTGGATCTCCTCATACCTCACCGACCGCACATTCAGCGTCTCCCACACCACCTCCTCACCTCGCCCTCTCTCTATAGGTGTCCCCCAGGGCTCCGTCCTAGGACCCCTCCTGTTCTCCATCTACACCCTTGGCCTGGGCCAACTCATAGAATCTCATGGTTTCCAATACCATTGCTATGCCGATGACACCCAAATCTACATCTCTGGACCAGACATGACCTCCCTGCTGGCCAGAGTTCCAGATTGTCTAGCGGCCGTAGCCTCCTTCCTCTCCTCCCGCTTTCTCAAACTCAATATGGAGAAAACAGAGTTCATCATCTTCAGCCCATCCTGTATGGCCCCACCACCTGACCCATCTATCAAAGTTAACGGAACCCCACTTACCCCTGTCCCACAGGCCCGATGCCTTGGGGTAACCCTGGACTCTGACCTATCCTTCAAGTCACACGTTCAAACCCTCAACACCTCCTGCCGCCTCCAGCTCAAGAACATCCATCGAATCCGCTCCTTCCTCATCCCTAAAACCACTAAGATGCTCGTCCAGGCCCTCATAATCTCCCGCTTAGACTACTGCAATACCCTTCTCTATGGACTCCCAGCAAACACCCTCGCCCCCCTCTAGTCCACCTTAAACTGTGCTGCTCGCTTAATCCACCTCACCCCCCGATCTTCATCGGCTGCTGCCCTCTGCCAGTCCCTCCACTGGCTACCTATAGCCCAGCGAATTGAGTTCAAGCTACTAACGCTAACATACAAAGCCATCCACACCCTGTCCCCTCCATATATCTCTGACCTCACCTGGCCCCTCCATATATTTCCGACCTTATCCACAACCTGTCCCCTCCATATATCTCTGACCTCATCTCCCGCTACCTGCCCACACGTAACCTCAGATCCTCCAACGACCTCCTACTCCGCTCTGCTCTCATCCGCTCCTCACACAACCGTCTCCAAGACTTCTCCCGTGCATCCCCCATACTCTGGAACTCCTTACCAAGACACATAAGACTGATCCCCACAATCACAAGAAGGTCCTGAAGACTCCCCTATTCAGGAAGACCTACACCCCCCAATAACACTATCACCGCACCCCCATCTGTACAGTCTCCCCCTCTCCTTCTGTCTCTACCCCCTTCCCTCATAGACAGTAAGCCCTCGCGGGCAGGGCCCTCTACCCCACTGTGCCAGTCGGTCACTGTTAGTATTATATCTACCTGTATATTCTGTGTATTGTATGTAACCCCCAAATGTAAAGCACCATGGGATTAATATAATAATGTACAGCACCATGGGATTAATGGGATTAATATAATAATGTACAGCACCATGGGATTAATATAATAATGTACAGAGCACCATGGGATTAATATAATAATGTACAGCACCATGAGATTAATATAATAATGTACAGCACCATGGGATTAATATAATAATGTACAGAGCACCATGGAATTTATATAATAATGTACAGAGCACCATGGGATTAATATAATAATGTACAGCACCATGGGAGTAATATAATAATGTACAGCACCATGGAATTAATATAATAATTAGAGTTGAGCGAGTACTGTTCGGATCAGCCGATCCGAACAGCACGCACGCATTGAAATCAATGCACGCAGCCGGCACGCGGGGGGTTAAGCGGCCGGCTGCCGTCAAACCGGAAGCACCAGGTGCTTCCATTCATTTCAATTCGCTCAACTCTAATAATAATGTACAGCACTATGGAAGTAATATAATAATGTACAGCACCATGGAATTAATATAATAATGTACAGAGCACCATGGGATTAATATAATAATGTACAACACCATGGGATTAATATAATAATGTACAACACCATGGGAGTAATGTAATAGTGTACAGCACCATGGGAGTAATATAATAATGTACAGCACCGTGGAATTAATATAATAATGTACAGCACCATGGGAATAATATAATAATGTACAGCACCATGGGATTAATATAATAATGTACAACACCATGGGATTAATATAATAATGTACAGCACCATGGGATTAATATAATAATGTACAGCACCGTGGAATTAATATAATAATGTACAGCACCATGGAATTAATATAATAATGTACAGCACCATGGGATTAATATAATAATGTACAACACCATGGGATTAATATAATAATGTACAGCACCATGGGATTAATATAATAATGTACAACACCATGGGATTAATATAATAATGTACAGCACCATGGGATTAATATAATAATGTACAGCACCATGGGATTAATATAATAATGTACAACACCATGGGAGTAATATAATAATGTACAGCACCATGGAATTAATATAATAATGTACAGCACCATGGGAATAATATAATAATGTACAACACCATGGGATTAATATAATAATGTACAGCACTATGGGATTAATATAATAATGTACAGCACCGTGGAATTAATATAATAATGTACAGCACCATGGAATTTATATAATAATGTACAGAACACCATGGGAATAATATAATAATGTACAACACCATGGGATTAATATAATAATGTACAGAGCACCATGGGATTAATATAATAATGTACAGCACCATGGGATTAATATAATAATGTACAGCACCATGGAATTAATATAATAATGTACAGCACCATGGGAATAATATAATAATGTACAACACCATGGGATTAATATAATAATGTACAGAGCACCATGGAATTTATATAATAATGTACAGAGCACCATGGGAATAATATAATAATGTACAACACCATGGGAGTAATGTAATAGTGTACAGCACCATGGGAGTAATATAATAATGTACAGCACCGTGGAATTAATATAATAATGTACAGCACCATGGGATTAATATAATAATGTACAGAGCACCATGGGATTAATATAATAATGTACAGAGCACCATGGAATTAATATAATAATGTACAGCACCATGGGAGTAATATAATAATGTACAGCACCATGGGAGTAATATAATAATGTACAGAGCACCATGGGATTAATATAATAATGTACAGCACCATGGAATTAATATTATAATGTACAGCACCATGGAATTAATATAATAATGTACATCACTATGGAAGTAATATAATAATGTACAGCACCATGGGATTAATATAATAATGTACAGCACCATGGGAGTAATATAATAATGTACAGCACCATGGGATTAATATAATAATGTACAGCACCATGGGATTAATATAATAATGTACAGCACCATGGGATTAATATAATAATGTACAGAGCACCATGGGATTAATATAATAATGTACAGCACCATGGGAGTAATATAATAATGTACAGCACCATGGAATTAATATGATAGTGTACAGAGCACCATGGGATTAATATAATAATGTACAGAGCACCATGGGATTAATATAATAATGTACAGCACCATGGGAGTAATATAATAATGTACAGCACCATGGGATTAATATAATAATGTACAGCACCATGGGATTAATATAATAATGTACAGGACTATGGGATTAATATAATAATGTCCAGCACTATGGGATTAATATAATAATGTCCAGCACCATGGGAGTAATATAATAATGTACAGCACCATGGGATTAATATAATAATGTACAGGACTATAGGATTAATATAATAATGTCCAGCACTATGGGATTAATATAATAATGTACAGAGCACCATGGAATTAATATAATAATGTACAGCACCATGGGAGTAATATAATAATGTACAGCACCATGGGAGTAATATAATAATGTACAGAGCACCATGGGATTAATATAATAATGTACAGCACCATGGAATTAATATAATAATGTACAGCACCATGGAATTAATATTATAATGTACAGCACCATGGAATTAATATAATAATGTACATCACTATGGAAGTAATATAATAATGTACAGCACCATGGGATTAATATAATAATGTACAGCACCATGGGAGTAATATAATAATGTACAGCACCATGGGATTAATATAATAATGTACAGCACCATGGGATTAATATAATAATGTACAGCACCATGGGATTAATATAATAATGTACAGAGCACCATGGGATTAATATAATAATGTACAGCACCATGGGAGTAATATAATAATGTACAGCACCATGGGATTAATATAATAATGTACAGCACCATGGGAGTAATATAATAATGTACAGCACCATGGAATTAATATGATAGTGTACAGAGCACCATGGGATTAATATAATAATGTACAGAGCACCATGGGATTAATATAATAATGTACAGGACTATGGGATTAATATAATAATGTCCAGCACTATGGGATTAATATAATAATGTCCAGCACCATGGGAGTAATATAATAATGTACAGCACCATGGGATTAATATAATAATGTACAGGACTATAGGATTAATATAATAATGTCCAGCACTATGGGATTAATATAATAATGTACAGCACCATGGGATTAATATAATAATGTACAGAGCACCATGGGATTAATATAATAATGTACAGCACTATGGAAGTAATGGTGCTATATAAATAAACAATAATAAATAATAACAATAATAATAATAATGAGTGACAGCTGGGTGATGAGATCAGTAGTGTTTGGGTTACTAGGCCCCTAATAAGTAGAATGGGAGCATGATCATCTGCTGGGTACTGCCCAAACCATAGTCTCCAACTGAGTCTATAACCATGTCTAGCCATGTCTGAGGTTCCTCGGGCTGACCAAATGTTGCGAGCTCACCTACCACCAACCCCTAGGGTATAAACCATGGTGTCCTTCAAATTTAGGTGTCCATTATTGTGTTAGAGCTTGGGCCCACCAGAAGATCCTCTTGTACCTTGGTGGGCCAATGCGACACCTTAGATTAGTGGTCTCTATATACAGCTCCTACCAGGCCCTAACAGTCTGTGGTTAGGCAATGGAGAGGCACAGACCAAAGACCACCACATCAGACAGTCCAAGACCAAGATGGCACCTTTTGTGTTCTGCCAAAAACAACACAAAATTGAGAGCAGAAACTCCCATCAATCACGACCACGTCTTCCCTCCGCAGTACAGAAGAATTTGCTGACTATATACTCCTCCTGAAGCCTGCGGGGTGTGGGAGGTGGTGACTACTGCTGAGATTCTTCATCTACACAAAAAAACAGGGGTCTGGTTACATGTGGCCGGTCTACTGACTGGCATGTGAGATCATGCTGGGACTTCCTGCTGTGAAAGGGGGAGAGGGAGCTGCTTCTTTGGGCATAGAGCTCAAGATATGTTGTGTATACTGTGAGATCTGTCATAAAATGCATTTAGATGTTATGAAATGTGCGAGCTTTGTGTTACGGAATGATCTTACCTCTTTCCAAATCCTGACTGAAGTTTGGTGCCAGCTCGATGGACGAACAGTTCCACCTCATATCTGAGAAGGCTTTGATGCAGGTTTTCTTGACTTCTTTGGCTGCCTGGATGATTGTCTGCATTAGTTCCAAGTTGGTGCGGCAGAGTTGCATCTGAGAGGAGACCAGGCCGTCCAACTGCTTACAGTGCTGAGTCTGGTTCAAGGCCAAGGAGGCAGAAGTCTTAGACAATGCTCTGCAGGAGAAGAACACATGGCATGTCCATTATTAGCTCAGCACATCAAACAACTGAGACTCTGCAGCAGTCGGGATATATATTATAAGGCTCTGCAGCAGCTGCGGTGTGTATTATGATGTTCTGCAACAGTCAGGATATATATTATAAGGCTCTGCAGCAGCTGAGGTGTGTATTATAAGGCTCTGCAGCAGCTGAGGTGTGTATTATGAGGTTCTGCAGCAGCTGAGGTGTGCATTATGATGTTCTGCAGCAGCTGAGGTGTGGATTATGAGGTTCTGCAGCAGCTGAGGTGTGTATTATAAGTCTCTGCAACAGCTGAGGTGTGTATTATGAGGTTCTGCAGCAGCTGAGGTGTGTATTATGATGTTCTGCAGCAGCTGAGGTGTGTATTATGATGTTCTGCAGCAGCTGAGGTGTGTATTATGATGTTCTGCAGCAGCTGAGGTGTGTATTATGATGTTCTGCAGCAGCTGAGGTGTGTATTATGAGGTTCTGCAGCAGCTGCGGTGTGTATTATGATGTTCTGCAGCAGCTGAGGTGTGTATTATGATGTTCTGCAGCAGCTGAGGTGTGTATTATGAGGTTCTGCAGCAGCTGAGGTGTGTATTATGATGTTCTGCAGCAGCTGAGGTGTGTATTATGATGTTCTGCAGCAGCTGAGGTGTGTATTATGATGTTCTGCAGCAGCTGAGCTGTGTATTATGATGTTCTGCAGCAGCTGAGGTGTGTATTATGAGGTTCTGCAGCAGCTGAGGTGTGTATTATGATGTTCTGCAGCAGCTGAGCTGTGTATTATGAGGTTCTGCAGCAGCTGAGGTGTGTATTATGAGGTTCTGCAGCAGCTGAGGTGTATGTTATGAGGTTCTGCAGCAGTCATGTTGATACTACTCTGCCTGCTGTATAACACTTTGTTTCATGCAGTGCTCAGCTACATCACTAACATCAGGAACAACCTAAGTATGAACAACTTCTTAGTCCTATCCATGAAGCAGGAAGCTCAGGATGAACATCCCTACAGGCCCCACCCAGACAGTCGAGTGCTAGATAATCATCAGCAAGCAACGCAACCTCCACATCTGATCTTTGAGGGCTCCGGGAACGGAATCTTAAGAAAAACCACCTTCCGAGATGCCCTGATAATCTGGGATCAAAACACTTGAGCAGGCGACGCACAGCAGGCGATGGTATCTGCCCCGTCCACCTGTTCCTTAGGAATCATTATCAGGGTCTTAGGCTTTGAAGCCGGGTCCAGGCCGCAGCACGATCTCCTGAGATGGATGTGGGCGATATATTTAGATAGACTAGGCCTCACCTATCCATTCACACGTCAAGGTGGCGGGTATCGGGTGTCGCCGGCCTTTCATGAGAACAAAGGCGACGCTTTCCCATGGATCATACTCCTTCATCAGGTCATTACTGTGCACCTATCTGTGAAACCTCTTAGGGCGTTCGGTTTCAAGAGTCGCAGTGTTTTGTAAGAAGATACGAGAGATGTCGCTCATTCCGAGACGGAACATTTGCCATTCTTTCCAGAAGATGGATGGACGCCCAACACTTCACTATTAAAGGGCAACTCCGGTTACGTGAGATACGAGCAGGAGTGATGCAGGAAAGTTATCTGACCTAGAAGGTAGAATAAAATCATGTCAAAGTTGTTGCCACACGCCTTAAGATGATCAGATTTGGGGTTATTTTTGCCCCTTGGAGGAGGAGACTCTTATTGTGCTCTTTGTCGCCATCTGCTGATGTGAAAGAAAAAGGGTGTGTCAATGAGGGCAAGAGGAGAAGATGGAGGGTCATGTAGGGAGCATACCCATGTCACTACACAGGCTTTTAGTCTGAGGAAGGAGACCAGGAGATCAGAGATAGGGAATATTTTGGTAAGGCCCTACTAGGACCTTCCTCCTCAACGACGTCAATAAAGAACGGTAAGTCCCGGAAGGAGACCGGGAGATCAGAGATCACTTTCTGGTCAATAAGATTCATAACAGACAGAGTGGACAAGTGAAGAAGTCGGAATACCAAATATGAGGATTCCAAGGAAACACTAGATGGGTCATCCAGTTGGGTCAACACCACATCTAAGAACGCCATCTTGTAGTCTGAGGAAGGAGACCACAGATCACATCCTTGTTACAAAGATTGACACCAATAACAGACTGGAGAAGTTAAGAAGATCAAATACCCAGCGTGAGGAACGTTCTGATAGACTAATTTGAGAGCCATAGTTTGAGAGACATACAGTATATTCCACAATGGTTCTCAACTTAAAATCTTCATATACTATTATGTTGTCCATAGGGTTCCTACTCATATAGATGAACATCCTCAAGTGGAGGGATCTTCATGTTGGGACCCATGGAGGTTTCCAGTTAAGAAGACAAAACAGGAGATGTCTAGTACACCAGATGGAGGGAGAAACATCTCTAAGACTAGGCCATCACCCCAAGAACCCCACCTCCTACTAGGTTGTCCATGGGAGATGGAGAGAGAGACATCTCTAACACTAGGCCATCACCCCAAGAACCCCACATCCTACTAGGTTGTTCATGGGAGATGGAGAGAGACATCTCCCATGGACAATCTAGTAGGATGTGGGGTTCTTGGGGTGACAGCCTAGTGTTAGAGATGTCTCTCTCTCCACCCCAAGAACCCCACATCCTACTAGGTTGTCCATGGGAGATGAAGAGAGAGACATTTCTAACACTAGGCCGTCACCCCAAGAACCCCATATCCTACTAGGTTGTCCATGGGAGATGGAGAGAGAGACATATCTAAGATTAGGCCGTCACCCTAAGAACCCCACATTCTACTAGGTTGTCCATGGGAGATGGAGGGAGAGACATCTCTAACACTAGGTCGTCACCCCAAGAACCCCACATCCTACTAGGTTGTCCATAGGGTCAGTAGTTATCAGGTGGAATTTGCCCAAATAGATAGAATCTTCTATCAATTTAATCCGGGATCTCTTTGTTGGGTTTTTTGGAGGTTTCCATTTGCTAATCTCATAGCACCATCTTGTATTCTGAGAAAGAAGATCACGAGACCAGAGATCACATCATTGTCAAATAGGCTTGGAGTCTGAGGAAGGAGACCAGGAGATCAGAGTTCCCTTCTTTGTCAAACATTCATAGCAATTCCAAAATGAACAAGCTACCAAGACATAACACCCAAATTTTTGGAAATTTCCAGTATAGTAGATGGACTGAGAGGTAAATATTTGACTGTGGTCATCAACTCAAGGGCCCCACATCCTGGTAAGTATCTCTAGTCATGCGGGTGAACTTGTCCAAGTGTCTTCTACCAATTTAATTCAGGATCACTTTGTCGAGGTCTTTGGAGGTTTCCAGTTGCCTATCCAGCCTTATAGTCTAAGGAAAGGAGATCAGAGATCGGTTCCTTATCAAAAATATTCAAAGCAATGCCAGAGAGGAAAAGTTACAAAAACATAACGCCCAATGTGAAGAAAAGTCTAGTCTACTCGAAGGAGGAAAACGGAAGTAACCCATGCTGGTACTGAGCCGAAGCGTTCCAAACAATCTCCAATCACGTAGGTAAAGGTGATGTCCAACTGGATGGAGAGTCTTTAACCAATCTGATCTGGGATTTTTTGTTGGAGTTTTTGGAGACTTCCAGTTGAGCAGATCTGACCTCCTCTGTATGTATTTTGGGAAGCCTAATGGACCATGACGTAGACCTATCTCGAGGACCACCAATGTTGCCAACCAAGGTTCATTTTCTTAGATTTCGATCCTGGAAAGGGTTAAGACTTAGGACCAGGACTGATCTTGCTTTACCGCGACCCCGTGCGGGAACCTTTCCAGATCATGAAATTGAATCTAAGAATTCATTTCCAGCCAGTATAGAACAGGTGTGAGTGCGAGAAGAGTGCGAGAAGAGTACATCTGGCTACGGCTCATACTTCACATAGCAATCTAATCAAAACTTTCATCTATCATCACCGCCTCACATGCTAGTCACTAACCAAGGCCATTAACCCCTCATAGGCCGGATGTAGCAGAGCTGAGCTTGTTATTCGGCATAACTCACCATCTTACGGTCATACTAGTATTTTTGGCAAACCGACTACATCCCAGCAAGTTAAAGAGACTGCCGGGACCTACTGGGCTCTAACACTCCTCTTCATAGGGGTTCCTGGCAGGAGATGACCCTTTAAAAGGGCTTTAATGGGTCATCCAGTTTGGGTAACCCTTTCAACTTTTGCATGAGAAGAACCATCACACTGGATCCTCCACTGGTTCCATTGGACAGCGGGGTCCTCCAAATAGCTGCTCCTTGTTATCACTCGCTATGGTTAATAGAAGGGGGTCGTGATGCAAAAAGTGACTTCAAAAAGTTGTAAGCCAATGGTATATTTGGTCAATATATATCTAATAGCCTAAGGCTACAAGGTAATATAGGTGGGGTGACAAAAAGTTGCAAAGGCTAGGGCTACACGGTGACTTTGACCAAGACTCCTGGCACGTGACCATGTATCGCCAGTGACCCGTGACTTTTTCACTAATATTCGTGTGCCATTTCATGGGGTACCATGACTGCTAGTCACAAGAAGATCTAACAATGTCACAGTCTCACTACCCTCCAAATGAAACTCCATTCGCCCTCCAAATGTGACTCCATCCGCTAACATTTTCGAAAGGAGTTGTGAGCGATCCATGTGATGGAAATCGGGGGTACCAGGTGACAAAATGTGGCATTGAATGTTGATGTATCTTGATTCCACATAATGCAATTGCAGAAGATTGGATCCCGAGTCCAACAGTTTCGGAGTCTGTCACGTGGCAGCCGCAGCGCCGCACCTCCCATGAGGCGACCTGAAGCGACTGCTTCAGGCGGCGCTATGCCAGGGCCCCAGGGAGGGCGGCATTTTTGCTAACCTAAGCCAGTCCAGGACAAGCTGTCCTGGACTGGCTTAGCACCGAGCGGTGGTTTGGGGAGACCACTGGAGCAGCGCTGCTCCAGCAGCCTCCCTTCATGCTCAGGCAGAGAGTAGGCCCTCTCCGTGCCTGCTCTCTGCCGGCGAACGGCGCTAAGCCCTGCCGCCTTCAATTCGCCACGCCCCCTCCGCTCAGCCATGCCCCCGCTCCGCCCCCTCCTCCCGGCAGGGGAAGGGGGGGGGACTTTCTGTAGTTCGCCTCGGGCGGCGAAAGGGGCAGGTTCACCCCTAGGCAGCCGCATGCTACTTCACAATGTTTTTGCAACTTTTTGTGTAGCAAATTGTTCAATTTATGCAAATGGACATAGATTTGTTATAAAGCAGCAGCGGGGAATATGTTTGATCTTCTTGCGACTAAAAGTCACAGTTTCACTATCCTCAAAATGAAACTCCATTCGCCCTCCAAATGTGACTCCATTCGATAACATTTTTGAAGGAGTTGCGAGCGATCCATGTGGTGGAAATCAGGGGTACCAGGTGACAAAATGTGGCATCGAATGTTGATGGTGTTGCATTGTAACATTCCACATAATGCATCGGTGGAGGCGACAATTGCAGAAGCTCGGATCCCAAGTCCAACAGACTGGAGTCTGTCGCGTAGCGTTTCACGATGTTGCTGCAACTTTTTGTGTAGCCTTAACCAAATTGTTCCATTTATGCAAATGGACATGGATTGGTTATAAAGCAGCTGCGGGGAAGTTGATTTCCTCGCAGCTGCTTTCTAACAAATCCACGTCCAGTATTAAGACATCATTGACCAACCCTTCAGCTCTGCCCAGGGTACGGAGATTGTATCCCGCCGACTCTACCGGTCACGCAACCCCCAGGACTTGGATTCCCCCGCATCTGCCCTCTTACCCGAGAACAGATTGATTTACAGCTGCTTCTGGCTGACGCACTCAGCTCTGCTACATCATCTGTTACACGGCGCGCCATTTGCCTGTCAAGTTAATTAATTGCTGCCAGGTTTTCCATGCGACGGCTCGGCAAATATCATTAGCCGCCCTTTCATAAACTGTGTGCGCCGGCTTAAGGCGGGCGGCGAGAATAACAGCGAATTCCAGAACAAGATCCTTTATGAAAACGTGTAAAGACAACCATAACCGTGCCGATGTGTCGAACAAGACCACGTAAATTACAAGCAAAGATGGAAAAAGTTTTTTTTTTCCCCCTTCTCTCTTTCCAAGATACGTTCCAATAATTAGGTGCATGAGTGATGCCCAATTGTTCGCCGCCAATGTTTTCAAAACCGTAACATTTGTCTGTACGGCGGGCCGACAATGCAGCGGCGGGGCGGCTTTGTGCGGAGTTGATCGCCCGTATCATTCTGTTTAATGCTTCTCCACAGCTGAATTCCTCCCTCAGAATGAAGTTTCTTTTGTGTCTATTGAGAGGCTCACAAATAACATCATCCGACCAACAATACTACACTCCCTCCCCTCCCCCGAGGGTACGAAGAAAAGTATCTCCGCTCTGCAACAATGTGGAAAGATCTTTCCTAACAACACTGAGTGCTATACAAGATCGATAACTGATATTTTTTTATTATTATTTCTAAAAATAATTTAAAAAATTTCAGAAAATTTTCACAATTTTTTTTTACAAAAATTTTCCAACCAGGGGGGTTTCCACACTTAAATATTAAGAGATCCACAGCTGTTTAGATCTCAGATGTCATGAAGGAAGGCGCGGAGTGGAAAGTTTTGCAGGGCCGATTGATGGGGACGTAGGATCGATGACACTTTAAAAAAATAAAAATATAGAAAAAAAATTCAAAAATTAAAAAAATACTACATTTTTATAAAAAAAATTTCCAGCAAGAAGGCAAAGATGTTTGGAATGGGAAATAAGATCAAAAACATTTATTTTTTTTCTAAAATTGAAGAAAAATTTTTTTTCAAAAATTCCAACATTATTACTAAAAATTTTACAGCAGGGAGGCAAATAGGGTTCACTTAAGTATTAAGTAGAGATGAGTGAACACTAAAATGTTCGAGGTTCGAAATCCGATTCGAACAGCCGCACACTGTTCGACTGTTCGAACGGGTTTCGAACCCTATTATAGTCTATGGGGGGAAATGCTCGTTTCAAGGGTAGGCAACATTCGATCAAATTATACTTACCAAGTCCATGAGTGAGGGTCGGGCTGGATTCTTCTCCGTGCAGCTTCCCTGCGTCCTCTTCCGGCTCTGAATTCACTCTGCTAGGTATCGGGCCTAGGCAGAGCCGACTGCGCATGCCCGCACTACAAGCGGACATGCGCAGTCGGCTCTGCCCAGGCCCGATGCCTGACAGAGTAAATGCAGAGCCGGAAGACACCGCGGGGAAGCTGCACGGAGAAGACTTCTAAAGGTAGGAGAAGAACCAGCGTTGGTTGGCCGACTGTATAGCATTCTGCCAATCAACGCTGGTTCTGCATCGAATCTTAACTTCGAACAGCGAGTGGTACTCGATCGAGTGCGAGTATTTCGAATACCGTAGTATTCGATCGAACACCTACTCGATCGAGTACTACTCGCTCATCTCTAGTATTAAGTCATTCAGCATTGTCTTGATCACAGTTGCCAAGATGGCAAGTGAGAAGTTTTGCAATGCTGCAGTTTGACATTTTTTTTTTCAAAAACTATACAATTTAAAAAAAAGAAATAAATAACAAAAAAATTCTATTTTTTTAAGGAAATTTTTTTTGAAATTTTGGTTTTTTTTCCCCACTAAATCCTTAGCAATCTGTCTCAGTCTATGTCAAACCTGTCAAGAATGAAGATGGCATTAATAAAAAATGTTAAACAAAAAAAAAAAAAAAAAAAGAAGAAGATGGCAAGAGAGGTTTTAGTGTAAGTTGACACGGAGATTTTTGGTCAGGATTTTGAGGCCGTATCCGCCTGACCAAAAAGACGGCTCCCACTGAAATCGTTTCTTCCGGCTCATTCTTCAAGCTGAGTTGCCTCGTGGTTCAGCCTGAAGACACTCCCTCCTCCGGACTAGTCATTGGGCCTAATTCGGAGTGGAGCGCACGACTGGATGCCGCTGCAGTGCACCGGCTTTCAGTCGCGGCAACCCAGCTTTTGGACCGGAACCTGAGTTTAATTTTTTTTTTTTTTTTTCAAAAAATTCCTACATTTTGTAAAGAAAATTTTTAGTAAATAATTTCCAGCAATTTTCAGATGTCAGGAAGGAACATATGACTTAGGCCGGTTGCAGAGAAGGTCACGGTGGTGTGGAGAAGACACTGACCCATTCTTCTCTATGGGCCCGTACACACCACCATGATTTCCATGGTCCCGTGTGTGGGCCGACAGTTCAGGCCGCATCAGAGAGGATGGGTCCTATTCCTGTCCTATATTTTGGCCTTCCGTGGCTCCTATTCATTTACAATGCTCAAACACTGAAAAAAAAATTTGCCACTATATACTGCAGAAATAATACTGCCACTGTTATGCCATAACAATACCGCCATTGTTATGCAGAAATAATACCGCCACTATTATACAGAAACAATACCGCCACTATTATACAGAAATAATACCGCCACTATTATACAGAAACAATACCGCCACTATTATACAGAAATAATACCACCACTATTATACAGAAATAATATCGCCACTATGATACAGAAACAATACCGCTAGCGTTATGGAAAAATAATACCACCATGGTTATGCAGAAATGATACCGCCACTGTTATGCAGAAATAATACCACCACTATTATACAGAAATAATGCCGCTAGCATTATGCAGAAATAATATCGCCATGGTTATGCATAAATAATACCGCCACTGTTATGCAGTAATAATACCACCACCGTTATGCAGAAATAATACCGTACTCCAATCATAACAGTACTTCTTCACACTATGCACAACTGCCATGTATACATACACAAAGGGATGGGACAATGGGGAGGATGGACTAATGTCTATCCCCATCCTCGGAATCAGGAGGTCCCCAGAGGTTAGACCCTCACTCTTCATAGGATAGTCCTTTTCAGTAATTCTTTCCAGTACATCCCGTAGTAACTTAGTTCACCTATAGGTGTCACTGTTATGGGCTCTCTTTACAAGTGGGTGACCCCGACCCTGCGGTACTTACAGCCATTTGATGCTCTGGCAAATCCTTGTATGAAGTATGAAGGTTAATATCGTCCCCACGAAAAAATGAATCTTCATTTTAAAGAGCAACAAAAATCCAAAAGCAGGAAAATAAAGAAGGTCCGAGGTTGGTGTCTCCAGAAATGCCACCGAGGTGTCAATGTTAGGCCGTCGTCATCAAGGGAGGAACCTATGAAAGAAACAGGGCGTTAATCATAAATATACAAGGGTCAGGTATCATCACAAATATAATGCCAATGGACTATTAGATTTAAGCAGGGGCGTGGCTGTAGGAGGAGCCAAAGGTCCTCAATCCTGTAGGATAGTCCATAGGTCCTGTAACCTGACCTGTAGCGCTAGAAAAGCATGAAGTATGGGAGGGAGAAAGTAAACTCTACACCCCAAGGTCAATCCGGGTGATACCTCAGAGCTGCAGTCATAATTCTGATAATTGCTACTGGAAACAGAAATCTTGTTTCTAAGAATGACAACTGGCTCAGCTTTTATAAAGCAAAGAAACTGATAGTGTATTATGGGGTACAAAACATTGCAGAATTCATAACACCAAAACCAGCTCTGAGCAGACAACAACAAAATAGGACATGCAGGGATTTCAGCTCTGAAGGCCACAGAAGTGACACCACAGCAGAATAGTGAGCACAGCTCTGGAGTATAATACAGGACGTAACTCAGGATCAGTACAGGATAAGTAATGTAATGTATGTACACAGTGACTGTACCAGCAGAATAGTGAGCGCAGCTCTGGAGTATAATACAGGATAATTAATGTAATGTATGTACACAGTGACTGTACCAGCAGAATAGTGAGCGCAGCTCTGGAGTATAATACAGGATAAATAATGTAATGTATATACACAGTGACTGTACCAGCAGAATAGTGAGCGCAGCTCTGGAGTTTAATACAGGATGAGTAATGTAATGTGTGTACACAGTGACTGTACCAGCAGAATAGTCAGCGAAGCTCTGGAGTATAATACAGGATAAGTAATGTAATGTATGTACACAGTGACTGTACCAGCAGAATAGTGAGCGCAGCTCTGGAGTATAATACAGGATAAGTAATGTAATGTATGTACACAGTGACTGTACCAGCAGAATAGTGAGCGCAGCTCTGGAGTATAATACAGGATAAGTAATGTAATGTATGTACACAGTGACTGTACCAGCAGAATAGTGAGCGCAGCTCTGGAGTATAATACAGGATAAGTAATGTAATGTATGTACACAGTGACTGTACCAGCAGAATAGTGAGCGCAGCTCTGGAGTATAATACAGGATAAGTAATGTAATGTATGTACACAGTGACTGCACCAGCAGAATAGTGAGCGCAGCTCTGGAGTATACTACAGGATAAGTAATGTAATGTATATACACAGTGACTGTACCAGCAGAATAGTGAGCGCAGCTCTGGAGTATAATACAGGATAATTAATGTAACGTATGTACACAGTGACTGTACCAGCAGAATAGTGAGCGCAGCTCTGGAGTATAATACAGGATAAATAATGTAACGTATGTACACAGTGACTGTACCAGCAGAATAGTGAGCGCAGCTCTGGAGTAGAATACAGGATAAGTAATGTAACGTATGTACACAGTGACTGTACCAGCAGAATAGTGAGCGCAGCTCTGGAGTATAATACAGGATAAGTAATGTAATGTATGTACACAGTGACTGTACCAGCAGAATAGTGAGCGCAGCTCTGGAGTATAATACAGGATAAATAATGTAATGTATATACACAGTGACTGTACCAGCAGAATAGTGAGCGCAGCTCTGGAGTTTAATACAGGATGAGTAATGTAATGTGTGTACACAGTGACTGTACCAGCAGAATAGTCAGCGCAGCTCTGGAGTATAATACAGGATAAGTAATGTAATGTATGTACACAGTGACTATACCAGCAGAATAGTGAGCGCAGCTCTGGAGTATAATACAGGATAAGTAATGTAATGTATGTACACAGTGACTGTACCAGCAGAATAGTGAGCGCAGCTCTGGAGTATAATACAGGATAAGTAATGTAATGTATGTACACAGTGACTGCACCAGCAGAATAGTGAGCGCAGCTCTGGAGTATACTACAGGATAAGTAATGTAATGTATGTACACAGTGACTGTACCAGCAGAATAGTGAGCGCAGCTCTGGAGTATAATACAGGATAAGTAATGTAATGTATGTACACAGTGACTGTACCAGCAGAATAGTGAGCGCAGCTCTGGAGTATAATACAGGATAAGTAATGTAATGTATGTACACAGTGACTGCACCAGCAGAATAGTGAGCGCAGCTCTGTGGTATAATACAGGATGCAGCTTAGTTTTATTGATTCCACTTGTATGCAGAATACTGTAATCCTATATATAATCCCCATAACTGAAGCCATATACATTCTGTGCCTCCTTTTAGGACGTTCCCCTTCCTATAAGGACATGGTATGGCTTACATTACTCTGATTACTCTACATATGGTCGGGTTCACAGATCTGTTTATTTTTCTTATATACGGCTTTGCATGCCAGGGAAACACAAATCAAATGGAAAACCTCGGCCCTCGATCCCACCACATTGTGAGTGATTGTAAATACAGTGGAAATGAGGGCACGGTGTGCAGTGCCCCCTCCTCCGCATCATACACCCGCTCAGTATTTTGGGTCCTCTCTCCCCCACAGATGATAAAATACATAGGGATGTATCAGGTGATGGTAATTTCTCTTCTCTCTTCGCCTCATTTATGTTCTTACTCCGGTACACAAACATACAAGGCCAAGCAGATAGATCCCTCCCTCTAGACCTCATTATGGTAAAGTTCACACTTACATTCCTTTGGGGATTGTTTAATTTTTTTAAAAAAGGGATTTAACCCCCCCCCCACACACACACACACACACACAACACCAATAAAAATCCCACTGTCTGCAGCTACCACTAGAGGGAGCTCAGGAGCTTTCTGCACTATATTACTATAACCTGTATACAATTAGCTCCTGACCCCCCCAGTGGTGACTGCAGGAAGGCAAAATGTTATAATTTACTGTAATGTCCATAGAAGGGGTAGGGTGGTCTGTATTAGAAAAACGAGGCTGAAGATATTGTACAATATATTAATAATAAACCAGCACAGGAATATGGATGTATTCAGATAGAAAATACTAAACTGTGTATATAAAATGATGATAGATAGATAGATAGATAGATAGATAGATAGATAGATAGATAGGTAGGAGATAGATAGATAGATAGATAGATAATAGATAGATAGATAGATAGATAGATAGATAGATAGATAGATATGAGATAGATAGATAGATAGATAGATAGATAGGAGATAGATAAATAGATAGATAGGAGATAGATAGATAGATAGATAGATAGGAGATAGATAAAAGATATGAGCAGTGGCATAACTAAAGTCTTGTGGGCCCAGATGAAAAATTTGGCCGGAGCCCCCTACTCCCTTCCTAGAGCGAATTCTTGCGGTTACAGGTGCTGAAGTGATCTCTCAGATACTTGAAAGGGATAAAGCTGTAATACCCTGTTTCCCCGAAAATAAGTCACCCCCCCAAAAGTAAGACATAGCAGAGGTTTTGTTGAATTGACCCAATGCCCAAGGCATGCCCCAAAAGTAAGACATCCCCCCAATAATAATAATCTTTCTGCACGAAGATTGTATGAAGAAAATCATTGCAGCCGGCTGAATGCTGTGTGCAGTGCTCTGTGTGCACAGGTATGCTGGCTGCTGATGCCGCTGGGATACGTTGTATCTACTGTTCCTACTGCTGTACCAGTAGTATGAACTGAGAGTAAAAGTACGGCATCACAGCAGCGGCTGGCTTTCCTGTACACAGCGTTCAGCCGGCTGCAATGGTTTTCTTCATACAGTCTTTGCGCAGCAAGCACAGCGCAGTGCAGCGCAGTGGTGGCAGCAACACACAAAAATAAAATAAGACATCCCCTAAAAATAAGACATAGCATATCTTTAGGACCAAGATTTAATATAAGACACTGTCTTATTTCCGGGGAAACACGGTACCCACAACTGCAGTTATCAAGAATACAGAGAATGCGCACCTGGTATGTAAGCAATGTTAGTATTTTGTGCTCCACAGTGGCCCCCAAACAATATTACAAACTGCTCCAGGTCCCCCCTGAGATGTGAAGGGGCCTTCTCCAAACTGCCACCAAGAGATCTCTCCCCCTCCCCCACAGGTGTTCTATGGGATTCAGGGCTGGACTCATTGCTGCCACTTTACAAGTCTCCAGGGCTTTCTCTCACCACCATTTTCTAGTGCTGACCTGAAGTGTGTTTTGGGTCCTTGTCCTGCTGGAAGAGCCCTGACCTCTGAGGGAGACCCCGCTTTCTCACACTGGGCCCTACATGATGCTGCACAATGTGTTGGTCGTCTTCAGACTTCATAATGCCATGCACACGGTCAAGCAGTCCAGTGCCAGAGGCAGCAAAGCAACCCCAAACCATCAGGGACCTCCGCCATGTCTGACCGTAGGGGGCGTCTTCTTCTCTTTGAAGGCCTCTTTTTTTCCTGTAAACTCTATGTTGAGGCCTTTTCCTACTTTTGTCTCCTCTGACCAGAGAACATTCTTCCAGAACGGTTTTGGCTTTCTCAGGTAAGTTTTGGCAAACTCCAGCCTGGCTTATGTCTCTGGGTAAGAAGTGGGGTCTTCCTGGGTCTCCTACCATACAGTCCCTTCTCATTCAGACGCTGACACTGGATAGTACGGGGTGACACTGTTGTACCCTCGGACTGCAGGGCAGCTTGGACTTGTTTGGATGTTAGTCGAGGTTCTTTATCCGCCATCCGCACAATCTTGCGGTGAAATCTCTCGTCAATGTTTCTTTTGCGTCCACATCTAGGGAGGTTAGCCACAGGGCCATGGGCTTTACACTTCTTACTGACACTGCGCACGGTAGACACAGGAACATTCAGGGCTTTGGAGATGGACTTGTAGCCTTGAGATTGCTCATGCTTCCTCACAATTTTGCTTCTCAAGTCCTCAGACAGTTCTTTGGTCTTCTTTCTTTTCTCCATGCTCAATGTGGTCACACAAGGACACAGGACAGAGGTGGAGTCAACTTTAATCCATTTCAACTGGCTGCAAGTGTGATTTAGTTATTACCACCACCTGTTAGGTGCCTCAGGTAAGTAACAGGTGCTGTTAATTACACAAATTAGAGAAGCATCACATGATTTTTCAAACAGTGCCAATACTTTTGTCCACCCCCTTTTCATGTTTGGTGTGGAATTATATCCAACTTGGCTTTTTGACAATTCTTTTTGTGGTTTTCCATTGAAGACAAATTAAACGAAGATAATACCAAAGAATTTGTGATTGCAATCATTTTCTGGAAGATAGATGGATAACTTTGCCTTACTGAGCAGATTTGTTGTTTGGGATTTTAGAAAAGTTGGGTAGAATCTGTTATGAGATTTACAATGACATTAGCCGAGGGGGGGGCACATACTTTTTAGACATTGTCTGGCTTGGCCGTGCACCTTCCTGTTTCTTCCATTTCTTGGTTTGCTCGCATTGTCGGAATGTCTTCTCGCCTTCATCATTTATCTTTCGGACGTTCTTGGCGATCTGTCCGGTTATTTTTAGATGTTTTCCTAATATCTTAAAACAACTCGCAAAGTGAACCGCAGAAAGTTCTCTCCTGCGCCATTGTGGGGGGCGGATTGTTGTCATTTCTCTATTGTGAAATATCCTTGTGGGTGCAAAAGTGAGACCAAGCCGGGGGTGAGGGGCAGGTGACCTGTATTAACCCTTTTATGACCCTAGGACGGGACAGTAGTGTATGACCTGGGCCTGATACTGCTGCAGTACCAGGATCAGCCACACCTCTAGCTATGGCACTATGTAACCGATATACTCTGCAGAGATGCAGCAGCTCATGTTTGGTAATGTAAGATGGCGCTGCCCTGTGTTATCTATGGTTTTACATGGGACTGCAGGTAAGTCTACTATATTATAATAGTTTATGTGTTACATTGACAAATTCAGCCTTGCTACACCTGTCGTGTTGTTTCTCTGCATGAATAACTAGGCATAGATTTACACGGCAGGCTTAGATACAGCAGCTCAGTGAACAGTATCATGTGTGATAGGCTTAGATACAGCATCTCAGCAGGCAGCATCACATAGGCCTAAATGCACTCACACTGTGACACAGTGAAATCAAGACAGCGCCATACTGTACTTATATAATACCACCATACCACTGCAGATTGTCTATACTATATCATAGAGCCTTACATTGAACATTTAATACTGCCGTACAGTGACTACATAATACTGCCATACAGTGACTACATAATACTGCCATACAGTGACTATATAAAAAAATAATACTGCCATACAATTAATATATATCACAAAAATAATACTGCCATAAGGTGACTACATAACTACATAATACCGCCATACAATTACTATCTAACAAAATAATACTGCCATGCAATTACTATCTAACAAAATAATACTGCCATAAGGTGACAATATAAATACATAACACTGCCATACAGTGACTATATAATTACATAACACTGCCATAATGTACTTAAATAACATCAGTGCCATAAATCAACATACTAAGACCACATAATATGTTCCTTCAATACCTACATAATAGCAGCATATCACATATAACATCCCCATACAGTGCTAAATAACAGACCCACTGACAGAATACTGCCATATAGTAACTATATACAGTACATAATACTGACAGTCACCAAATATGGTACATACCACTATAAAGCAATTAATACAGTATGTAGTTTTGCTATATAGTGATTATATACAGTACACAATTCCACCACATTATACAGTCCTATGAAAAAGTTTGGGCACCCCTATTAATCTTAATCATTTTTAGTTCTAAATATTTTGGTGTTTATAACAGCCATTTCAGTTTGATATATCTAATAAATGATGGACACAGTAATATTTCAGGATTGAAATGAGGTTTATTGTACTAACAGAAAATGTGCAATATGCATTAAACCAAAATTTGACCGGTGCAAAAGTATGGGCACCTCAACAGAAAAGTGACATTAATATTTAGTAGATCCTCCTTTTGCAAAGATAACAGCCTCTAGTCGCTTCCTGTAGCTTTTAATCAGTTCCTGGATCCTGGATAAAGGTATTTTGGACAAACAATTCAAGTTCAGTTAAGTTAGATGGTCGCCGAGCATGGACAGCCCGCTTCCAATCATCCCACAGATGTTCAATGATATTCAGGTCTGGGGACTGGGATGGCCATTCCAGAACATTGTAATTGTTCCTCTGCATGAATGCCTGAGGATTTGGAGCGGTGTTTTGGATCATTGTCTTGCTGAAATATCCATCCCCGGCGTAACTTCAACTTCGTCACTGATTCTTGAACATTATTCTCAAGAATCTGCTGATACTGAGTGGAATCCATGCGACCCTCAACTTTAACAAGATTCCCGATGCCGGCATTGGCCACACAGCCCCAAAGCATGATGGAACCTCCACCAAATTTTACAGTAGGTAGCATGGTTTTTTCTTGGAATGCTGTTTCTTTTTGGACGCCATGCATAACACCTTTTTTTTATAACCAAACAACTCAATTTTTGTTTCCAAAATGAAGCTGCCTTGTCCAAATGTGCTTTTTCATACCTCAGGCAACTCTATTTGTGGCGTACGTGCAGAAACGGCTTCTTTCTCATCACTCTCCCATACAGCTTCTATTTGTGCAAAGTGCGCTGTATAGTTGACCGATGCACAGTGACACCATCTGCAGCAAGATGATGCTGCAGCTCTTTGGAGGTGGTCTGTGGATTGTCCTTGACTGTTCTCACCATTCTTCTTCTCTGCCTTTCTGATATTTTTCTTGGCCTGCCACTTCTGGGCTTAACAAGAACTGTCCCTGTGCTCTTCCATTTCCTTACTATGTTCCTCACAGTGGAAACTGACAGGTTAAATCTCTGAGACAGCTTTTTGTATCCTTCCCCTGAACAACTATGTTGAACAATCTTTGTTTTCAGATCATTTGAGAGTTGTTTTGAGTAGCCCATGATGCCACTCTTCAGAGGAGATTCAAATAGTAGAACAACTTGCAATTGGCCACCTTAAATACCTTTTCTTATGATTGGATACATCTGGCTATGAAGTTCAAAGCTCACTGAGGTTACAAAACCAATTTTGTGCTTCAGTAAGTCAGTAAAAAGTAGTTAGGGGAATTCAAATCAATAAAATGATAAGGGTGCCCATACTTTTGCACCGGTCAAATTTTGGTTTAATGCATATTGCGCATTTTCTGTTAGTACAATAAACCTCATTTCAATCCTGAAATATTACTGTGTCCATCAGTTATTAGATATATCAAACTGAAATGGCTGTTGCAAACACCAAAATATTTAGAACTAAAAATGATTAAGATTAATAGGGGTGCCCAAACTTTTTCATAGGACTGTATGTTCAATACATACCACCATATAGTGCTTATATACAATACACTATACTGCAATATCGGTATTAAATACAGTACACAACACGATATAGTGACTACATACAGTACATAATACCACTATATAGTGACTATATACAGTACATAATACCACCACATTGTGAGTATATTCAATACATACCACCGTATAGTGATTATATACATTACATAATACTGCCATATAGTGACTATATATAGTACATAATACCACTATATAGTGACTATATACAGTACATAATACCACTATATAGTGACTATATACAGTACATAATACTACTATATAGTGTCCATACATGGTACTGCTACATGGTTTCTATTGAGATGACAGTTCAGGCGCTGCCATCTCTTCTTCGGGGCAGCTTTGAGTCAGTGAGTAGGAGTCAGAGTCTTTCAGGGCATGCTGGGAGTTGTAGTTTGATAAGCGCTGGGGTAGGCGCAGGTTGTATACATGACCCCCGGGGCCTTTGAGGTTATCTGACTGTTTGCTCAGGCCTTGTACCTGTAGGGTTAATAAATGTTCCCATCTGAGGCCTCAGGCAGATTGTACATCTCCTACCGTGCCTTTAAGAAGAGATTTAAGGTGGATCCCTACAAATGACCTCCATCCACTATAAAGGGGCATCAGAGGTCTCCTCTGTGCACTGGCCCACCCAACATCCCACCAAATAACACAGTAGGACATGAAGCCCTTTGATCCTACAAACCTGCACTTAAAGGGGGCTCTTTGTTGTTTTTAGAACCTGGTAACCCCTCACCCCTTAAATTGCAGGGAATATGCATTATATTGACTTTTCTCTGTGCCCACCAAGCACTGCAGCATTTGAAGGCATCTATAGCTATGTTTGTGTTTACGAATAAAATACAAGAACTGCAGTGTACACTGACACACAAGCATCGCCACGTAGAGAACGCAGATGGAGGAGGAATTTAGATCCTCATGTCAATGTAGGTATATACATAATGCAGAGAACTGACTGACAACCTCCATGGCTGCTGTATTGTCTGGTTGTCACCCAGCTGAGTGGAGTATGACAGGACTCCACGTCAGAAGACGTCTCAGGCATGTACGGTAGACAACCTCCATCCGTCTCCCCTGCGGTTCTATCAACAGCCAGGCACTACTCAAATAAATACCCACACGAGCAGGGGCTGCGGCTGCAGACAGTGCCCCATGTGTTCCGGGCGGACTTATATAGTCACCCACTGTGCTCAGAAACAGTGAAAGATTTGCTCCACTTACCATGATTTAATCTATTTATTAGTTATATCTGCTTCTGGGAAAGCTGGGTGACAACCTATATGAGCACTATTATAGGAGCACAAATCTCTCCTTTGTTCAGGAACACCTTCACTGATACACTGTAATGGCCTATAGTTTTCTGAACAGAACTTAATACAGATTTGTTTAGGTTCTTAGACTTTCTACTCAGTCCTTCTCCATGCTTTACACTGCAGCTCTGCTCCATAGTGCCTCAGCTTTCATCAGGGACTACACCTTTGCTGCACTGTAAGCTGCACAGTTACGATCAGTGACTGCCTCTTCATTGCATTGTCAGTCTGGGGTAGTCAGAAATCCACCTCCTGTCTCAGCAGAGGCTCATACTGCTGTCCTGTCTTTGCTCTATGCTTTACAGTGCAGCTCTGCTTGATTCATCAACCCAATCCATTAATAGCCGCCACTCCAGTGATTCCAGCACAGTTGGAATTTTTCCTCACCATTCCCGAGCAATCTGTGCTGTTAGTTTTGGTGTCTGATATGTGAACTAGACTCCCTAATGTCCAGTGGATGGTGTCAGGTAGAAAAGGGGGCGTGGCTCCTATTCCCTGCCCCTGCCTCACACCACCCACTGGACATTAGGGAGTCTAGTTATCATATCAGACATCAAACTATCTGCACTGATTTCTCGGGAATGGTGAGGGCTAGAGAAAAAATTTCAACTGCGCTAGAATCGGTGGAGCGACCTGTATTATAGGATGAAAAGATCTGGGCTTGTTACATGTGGTGAAATTCGGATTTAACTGCAGAAAGTCAGTACATGGAGAGCAGGGCAAAACTTTATAGGGGAACTTTCAGATGGTCTCTCCCTATGACAACACTTCCTGCTCCTGTGCTGACACTCAGTGTTATCAGAGGGAGGCCAAGTGAATGACCAGCCAATCAGCACAGGGGAAGAAAAAAACAAGACATCTGATTGGTTACTTGCAGAAAATGTCATCACTCCAGGGATGGACATGTACACATAGGTAATCGTCTGTGTTACATGTATGTAATTGTCTGTATTACATGTATTTAATTGTCTGTGTTACATGTATGGGCCCTCCGCCTTACCCTTATACTAATCGTGTTCTAAACCCACATGGTGTGACAGTAAAGTATACAAATACCGGTGCACAAGTATTCAACCCCGCGCTGACACATTTCACACCTGCCTTATGGGACTATTATCATTGCTTTTAGTACATACAGTATAAACACCTGCTTTCCTGTATTTGGCCTTAAGCCCCGCCCTAACCAGGCCTAGAAACACCCCCAAGCTACTTAGAAACACCCCTTTTCTGCGATGCTCCACCTCTTTATGTTTCTATTCGCTGACAGTGTTCCAATAAAATCAGGGCCAGTCACCGGAGTCACCGCCTATAAATGGTGTCCAATAAACAAGCCATACAGTGCCATATAAGTACCGTACAGTATGCTGCCAAATACTGCAATACAGTGGTAAGATAACACTGCCATACAGCTGCCTATATCATTATTACCAAGACCGCCATACTCTGCAATATCAATAGACTGTATAGAGGTAAATATAATGCCATACAGTTCTAGCATAACATCAACATATAGTGACAAAATAATACTGCCATACAGTTAAAAAAAAACTAATAGCAATATACATTAACCAAATAATACCACCATACAGTGCTCACATAATACCAACATACAGTGACAATAATACCACCATACAGTACATAATACCACCATACAGTGCTCACATAATACCAACATACAGTGCTCACATAATACCGATATACAGTGACAAATATCACCATACAGTAACAAATACCACCATACAGTACAAAATAATACCACCATACAGTGCTCACATAATACCATCATACAGTGACAATAATACCACCATACAGTGACAAATAAAACCACCATACAGTAACAAATACCACCATACAGTGCTCACATAATACCACCATACAGTAACAAATACCACCGTACAGTAACAAATACCACCATACAGTAAATAATACCACCATACAGTGCTCACATAATACCAACATACAGTGACAATACCACCATACAGTAACAAATATCACCATACAGTGACAAATACCACCATACAGTAACAAATACCACCATACAGTAACAAATACCTCCATACAGTACATAATACCACCATACAGTAAATACCACCATACAGTGCTCACATAATACCAACATACAGTGACAAATATCACCATACAGTACAATATAATACCACCATACAGTGCTCGCATAACACAACATAGACTGCTCAGATAACACCACCATACAGTGTTCACATAACACCAACATACAGTGACAAATAAAACCACCATACAGTGCTCACGTACATGTAATACCAATATATAGTAATCCAATAATACTAAAGTGCTGATATAACACTGCCATACAGCTGTCTAAATCCCCATGCTATATAATTTCTAAACAATTAGTTCTGTAGATGAATTAGATTTGTGGCTTCTGCCAGGACACTGGTGGCGCCCCCTTCAGTAGATGTAGCAGATGCCTCCAGAGCTGTCTTCATAGTTCTGCTGGTTGTTATTGGAAATACCATCTATTATTCACAATGGCCGTCACTTTTACAGTCGTCTCCTGGGGGACTAGGCAGAGCTGGACAGCTGCGGACCCATCACATGGATTATCTAACACGCTGCACACCAAGAGCTGAGATTGTCAGATAGAAAAGAGATTCAGCAGAGCCGAGACGGCTCTATAATATAATAATTATATCAGATGCTGCAACACAAATGTGGTCAGAACTATAAGAGCCGACTACTGCGATGTAATAAGGGGAGTTGTCAGGTGTAGCAGAGCCCAGTTGGTACGTATAAAGGTCATGTGACTGACATGCAGAAGAATGAATGTGTCAGAGGCAGCAGAGCTCAGATTGTTGTATAGCACTCAGCGTGTCATAGACAGTGGATAAGAAGTATATAGGGGACTGGTCAGAGGTTTATCTCCAGTCAGTGCAGATGACATGTAGTGACGCTGAGCTTGTCAGAAATAGCAGAGCCTAATATGTCAGATGACACAGAGCTGAGGTTGTGCTGTCCTGTCTGTCCTGTCCTGTCTGTCCCTGCTCTGATCCCGACAATCCCAGGTGAAAGCTGAAGGATCAGTGATCAGCTTGGCCAGGTATGTGGCATTAACCCCTTCATGACCCTATGCATTAGTCACTGCTCCAGACCACCAGGGATACTGACATTAACCCCTTCAGTGCTCCACATCACCAGAGATACTGACATTAACCCCTTCACTGCTCCAGACCACCAGGGATACTGACATTAACCCCTTCACTGCTCCAGATCACCAGAGATACTGGTATTAACCCCTTCACTGCTCCAGATCACCAGAGATACTGTAATTAACCCCTTCACTGCTCCAGATCACCAGGGATATTGACATTAACCCCTTCACTGCTCTAGATCACCAGAGATACTGTAATTAACCCCTTCACTGCTCCAGATCACCAGGGATACTGACATTAACCCCTTCACTGCTCTAGATCACCAGAGATACTGGAATTAACCCCTTCACTGCTCCAGATCACCAGGGATACTGACATTAACCCCATTAGTTCTCCAGACCACCAGGGATATTGACATTAACCCCTTCACTGCTCCAGATCACCAGAGATACTGGAATTAACCCCTTCACTGCTCCAGATCACCAGAGATACTGGAATTAACCCCATCACTGCTCCAGATCACCGGGGATATTAACATTAACCCCTTCACTGCTCCAGATCACCAGAGACACTGGAATTAACCCCTTCACTGCTCCAGAGCACCAGGGATACTGGTATTAACCCCTTCACTGCTCCAGATCACCAGAGATACTGGTATTAACCCCTTCACTGCTCCAGATCACCAGAGATACTGGTATTAACCCCTTAACGGCTACAGATTGCCAGAGATACTAGTATTAACCCCTTCACTTCTCTAGATCACCAGGGATGCTGGCATTAACTTCTTTACCCCCCCTAAACCCCAGCGTTGCCTACATTAACCCCTGCACTGAACTCAATAATGAGGGATACAGAGATTAACTCCTTCTCTGCCCCAAACAACCTGCTCACAAGCCTTAACCCTTCGTTACCATAAACCCCTGCACCACCCTTCATCATAGATGACTTTGAACCCATATTCACCTTAGAAATCTCTGGATGGCATCATTAACCCCTTTACTGCCTCCACGGTGGCAAAAACTTCTCCACATCTTATGGACCTGGCATTAACCCTTTCTCTACTTTAGTCCAGTAGGTAAATTGGAATTAACCCCTTCACAACTTTAATCCACCAGGAGAGATGGCCTCAACCCATTCACTACTGTAGTATTAACCCTTTCACTACCTTAGTGAACCAGGAGAGGCTGGCATTAACCCATTCGCTACCTTGAACCCCCGGGGAGCGCGGCATCAACTCTTACGTCTAGGGAAGCTGGAATTAACCCTTTCACTGCCTCAGTTCACCATAAGCTTTTCACCACTTTCGTTCACCAGGATTAACCCTTTCACTACCTTAGTCCCCCATGGAAGTCGGCATCAACCCTTTCACTACCTTTTTTTTTCATTAACCCTTTCAGGGTGCTCAGCCACTAGCGGTGATACCAATATCCCAAGCCATATTGCAGCTGTATAGGCCATAACACACACAATAGAGTTACAATATGTTCACATCTGCGCCTGGTATCTGCCCGTGACAGATCTGACTAAAAAAAAAACAACAGATAGGTCAAAGAGATGGACAAAAACGCTTATCTGACAATGGGTGTCTGTCAAAAAAAATTTTGTCTGTTTTTGGCAGATCCGTACACGGAGGAAATGTTCCAAACGCGCACTGGGGGACTGATTTATAAATACAATGAGATGAATGAATTAATGACTGATTCTAAAGGGATCCCAAAACTGATCAGGTGCGGAGACACCAACATAGGATTGAACACTGCCTTAGCGACACCAGGGTTAGGTTTGGCGGTTCTAAAGATGGCGGACGTATCCTCGGATTGTACAGACGTGATCTGATCCTGTACAGTGCCAGCCCCAGCTCTCGCCCTGTTCACACTTGTATTGCGGCTGCACAATAATATGGCGGCATTTATTATCAATTATACGAAATAACAGAGCAGCCATGTCGGGGTGACCTCTCCCCCCGCAGCGGGACATGAAGTAATTAAAATAGATCTGACACCTGCGGTAATCCCCCCCACCCCATAGGAGAGACCCTCCTTCATACCCAGGCCCCTCCAAGGGGTCATCTCAGTATGAGGGAAATTATTGTGTGCATGTCCCTTTAAGATTCGGATTGTTAGACTGATTCTCTGCAAGAAAGTTTAGATACAGCAGTGTAGCAGACTGTGTCGCCCATTCTCTGCTTGGATACAGCAGCTCAACAAACAGTGACACATGATTGGATGAGATACAGCTGATCAGCATACGGTATCACATGCTAGGCTTAGATACACGGATCAGCAGATAGCATCACACAGGATAGACTTAGATACACCGCCTCAGCAGACGGTATCACACAAGCCCTGATGGCTTAGCTACATTGTATTGGCAGACAGTATCACACAGGAAGGGCTCAGATACACAGTGGCTGCAAACTGTTACATATCATTGGCTTAGATACAGCAGCTCGGCAGACAATATCACACAGGATAGGCTTAGATACACAGCTCGACAGACAATATCACACAGGATAGGCTTAGATACACAGCTCGACAGACAATATCACACAGGATAGGCTTAGATACACCAGCTCTGCTGACAATATCATACAGGATAGGATTAGATACACAGCTCAGCAGACTGTACAACTCAGGATAGGATTAGATGCCGGTTACAGGTGCAGGACGCTGATGTGATGTGGAACGTGCAACAAAATCCAAGCAACAATTCTGCTGTGTAAACACGGTCTTATAGCATCACACGATCAGGATTAGATACACTGGCACAGCAGACAGTATCACACACGGTGGGCTTAGATACAGCGGCGTATACCATAATATAGTGTATATATATAGATATAGTGTATACAGGACATGCACCCTGTAATGCTGCCGCCCATGTACTGGTCAGCCAGGCAGCACTGTCCATCATGCTGTCAGTTTTGGGGGTGGCAGCAGTTTCCCAGCAGATCCCTCTGTAATGATTACCCCGCCGGCATCTCCGCCATTGTCCTCCGTATTGTTCTGCCCCATTATCTCCAGTCTCTTTTATTGCTCTTCTTCACCATTTCCACCCCCTTCTGTATTCTCACTAGAAGTATCCATCACTCTCACTGCCGGCCCAGTATAGACCCATTATATACCCATCATTCCCAGCACCCTGCATTGTCCTCTGACCAACAGCCTCTATCTATCTATCTATCTATCTATCTATCTCCTATCTATCTATCTATCTATCTATCTATCTCCTATCTATCTATCTATCTATCTATCTATCTATCTATCTATCTATCTCCTATCTATCTATCTATCTATCTATCTATCTATCTATCTATCTATCTATCATCTATCTATCTATCTCCTATCTATCTATCTATCTATCTATCTATCTATCTATCTATCTATCTCCTATCTATCTATCTATCTATCTATCTATCTCCTATCTATCTCTCATATCTATCTAACTTATACCTATTTATCTATACCATATCTTTTTTCTTTCTTTTTTCTCTCTTTTTTCTTTCTTTCTTTCTCTTTTTCTTTCTTTCTTTCTTTCTTTCTTTCTTTCTTTCTTTCTTTCTTTCTTTCTCATATTTATCTCTTTTATCTATCACATATCTATCAATCTGTACTTTGTCTATCTATCTATCTATCTATCTATCTATCTATCTATCTATCTCATATATCTATATCTAACATCTATCTAATATCTATTTAATTACCACTCCGATATCTATTTCTTATAACTAGTTAATAGCCTCTTATCAGTCATATTTATCGATCATCTAGATAAAGAAACGTACATACTAATGGATACATTTATATCAAAGTAAGATTTTAATATTTATATAGCTTAATAGACAATAGAAAAAAACAATACGATAAATAGACAAGAAACAGAGGAAGATATATGATGGGTAGATGGATAGAGATAGATAGATAGATAGATAGATAGATAGATAGATAGGAAATAAATAGATAGATAGATAGATAGATAGATAGGAGATAGATAGATAGATAGATAGATAGATAGATAGATAGGAGATAGATAGATAGATAGATAGATAGATAGATAGATAGATAGATAGATAGATAGGAGATAGCTAGATAGATAGATAGATAGATAGATAGATAGATGATAGATAGATAGATAGATAGATAGATAGAAGATAGATAGATAGATAGATAGATAGATAGGAGATAGATAGATGATAGATAGAGAGATAGATAGATAGGAGATAGATAGATAGATAGATAGATAGATAGATAGATAGATAGATAGATAGATAGGAGATAGATAGATAGATAGATAGATAGATAGATAGGAGATAGCTAGATAGATAGAAGATAGATAGATAGATAGATAGATAGATAGGAGATAGATAGATAGATAGATAGATAGGAGATAGATAGCTAGATAGATAGATAGATAGATAGATAGATAGATAGATAATCTAATATAAAGCACACAACACTCTAGCTAATAGTCCATGGGTGCCAGCAACAAAACATTAATCCAATGTTATTGATAATGCATCAATAATATCCATCATAATAAAGCTTGAGGAAAGAATGGATAGATAGATAGATAGATAGATAGATAGATAGATAGATAGATAATCTAATGTAAAACACACAACATCATAACAGTCTAACTGTGCCAGCAACAAAACTCTAATCCAATGTTATAGATAATCCATCAATAATATCCATCATAATCTGAGATATAGTGGAGGGAAGAATGGATAGAGAGATAGATAGAGAGAGAGAGAGAGATAATTTCTACATCTCTAGGCAGTAGAGGAGGCTGCAGGTTCCTCTCATCTTGCAGGGACTATAGTAGGAGGAATAATAATAATAATAATAATAATAATAATAAGTGACCCCTCTCAGTCCCAGCTCTCTGAGGTCTCTGCGTCTCCAGGTCTCTGGCCATTACTCCTCAGCCTCCAGTCTCCTCTCCCGACTATCTCATCTCAGCACAAAAAGTTCCAAAAACTTCTTCCCAAGTCAGGCGGAGTGAAGTGTCAGCAGCAGAGGCACTCACCATGATGTCTGCAGCCCCAGAGAGCTGTGTCCTGTGCAGGGAAAGCAGAGAATCCCAGGGAAGACTCCTCCAAGACTAACAGACTGCACAAGGTCCTGTATGTCCAGCTAGTGGTGGTGATGGTAGACAGTGTAGTGTAGATCCACAGGCAGCAGCAGCAGCACACACTGAGCCCTGTACTGGAGGAGCAGAGTGCAGGCAGCACTAATAGGGATACACACTGAGCCCTGAGCAGTGCAGGCAGTACACACTGAGTCCTGTACTGGAGGAGCAGAGCAGTGCAGCAGTGATACACACTATACTGGAGCCCTGCACTGGAGGAGCAGAGAAGTGCAGGCAGGGATAGCAAGGATGAGGCAGCACTAGCAGAGATACACACTGTACTGTACTGGAGCAGCAGGATTATTAGTCCCAGCTCTGCTGCTCTCCTGGAGGACACTGCTGCCAGCTACAGGCCAGTCTGCTCAGGGCTGCAGGGACCTGCTTATATGCTCTGTCATTGGCTTTGATCACAGGAGTGATGTCAGGCTGCATTAACATAACAAAGGCTCCGGATTTGCAGCTACAAATGACTGTTTGATGTATTCAGTGAATGTGCAGATTCCTCAGCACCTCCTGCATCTGCAGCCAGGGACAGGGGAGATGCAATGTGCTGCAGCCAGGGACAGGGGGGGAATGCAATGTGCTGCAGCCAGAGACCGGGGAGATGCAATATGCTGCAGCCAGGGAGAGGGGGGGGGGAATGCGATGTGCTGCAGCCAGAGACCGGGGAGATGCAATGTGCTGCAGCCAGAGACAGGGGTGATGCAATGTGCTGCAGCCAGGTAGAGGGGGGGAATGCAATGTGCTGCAGCCAGGGAGAAGAAAGATGCAATGTGCTGCAGCCAGGGACAGGGGAGATGCAATGTGCTGCAGCCAGGGACAGGGGAGATGCAATGTGCTGCAGCCAGAGACAGGGGAGATGCAATGTGCTGCAGGCAGGGGAAATGCAATGTGCTGCAGCCAGAGACAGGGGAGATGCAATGTGCTGCTGGTCAGCAGGGTGGAGAGGGAGGTAACACTGATTATTATTAGGAAGGGCTTCTGTATCCATCTACAGGGATTACAAGGAGAAACCAGGGCCAGATACAGAACAAAAACAACGTGCAACAGAGAATCTGAGGGAGCAACAAGTCTGCACTGTGTGTTACTGATACAATGAGGAGCTAGAACAGTATACAAAGTAACAGGAGGAGCAAGAGGATAATAATAATAATAATAATAATAATAATAATAATAATTAATAATAATATACAATTCATAAAATAGTAATAATAATACAACTACCAATATAATACTAATACAATAGTAGTAACAATTTAAAATAATAATATAAACTTAATAATAAATAATAGAAAAATAATATAAAATCAATCATAAAATAATAGCAATAATAAAATTTATAATACACTAATAAAATAGTAATGATTATATAAAATAATACATCAAAATAATAATTATTGGTATTAATAATAATAATATAAGAATAATAACACAATAGTAATAATAACGACATTAACAACCTAATACTCATTAACTAACCATAATAATTTAAAATAATAATATAAAACGAATAAAGTAATAATAGTAATAACAATATAAAATTAATAAAATGATAGTAATAAAATTTATAATGGAATACCAATAAAATAGGAATACAATTATTATTATTATTATTTATTATTATTATTATTATTATTATTATTATTATTTCATTAATAATATAGTACTAAAAATGTAATTTTTATAAAATAACATTAATAAAATAGCAATGATAATATTCATAATATTAAATAACAAATCCCAGTACCACACAGTTCAAACCCTCAACACCTCCTGCCGCCTCCAACTCAAGAACATCCATCGAATCCGCCCCTTCCTCACCCAGGAAACTACCAAGATGCTCGTCCAGGCCCTCATAATCTCCCGCTTAGATTACTGCAACACCCTTCTCCATGGACTCCCAGCTAACACCCTCACCCCCCCTCCAGTCCACCTTAAACTGCGCTGCTCGCTTAATCCACCTCACCCCCCGATCTTCATCGGCTGCTCCCCTCTGCCAGTCCCTCCACTGGCTACCTATAGCCCAGCGAATTGAGTTCAAGCTACTAACGCTGACATACAAAGCCATCCACAACCTGTCCCCTCCATATATCTCTGACCTCACCTGTCCCCTCCATATATCTCTGACCTCATCTCCCGCTACCTGCCCACACGTAACCTCAGATCCTCCAATGACCTCCTACTCCGCTCTGCTCTCATCCGCTCCTCACACAACCGTCTCCAAGACTTCTCCCGTGCATCCCCCATACTCTGGAACTCCTTACCACGACACATAAGACTGACCCCCACAATCACAGGATTCAAGAAGGCCCTGAAGACTCATCTATTCAGGAAGGCCTACACCCCCCAATAACACTATCACCGCACCCCCATCTGTACAGTCTCCCCCTCTCCTTCTGTCTCTACCCCCTTCCCTCATAGATTGTAAGCCCTAGCGGGCAGGGCCCTCTACCCCACTGTGCCAGTTGGTCATTGTTAGTATTATATCTACCTGTATATTCTGTGTATTGTATGTAACCCCCAAATGTAATGCACCATGGAATTAATATAATAATGTACAGCACCATGGGATTAATATAATAATTTTCAGAGCACCATGGAATTAATATAATAATGTAATGCACCATGGAATTAATATAATAATGTACAGCACCATGGGATTAATATAATAATTTTCAGAGCACCATGGAATTAATATAATAATGTACAGCACCATGGGATGAATATAATAATGTAAAGCACCATGGGATTAATATAATAATGTAAAGCACCATGGAATTAATATAATAATGTACAGCACCATGGGATGAATATAATAATGTAAAGCACCATGGGATTAATATAATAATGTACAGCACCATGGAATTAATATAATAATGTACAGAGCACTATGGGATTAATGGTGCTATATAAATAATAATAATACCAGCAGAGTGAGTGAGATTTGGTGTAACCCCGTGTACACACTGCAGGATGTCTCAGCCACGTTTCGCTCAGGCCCAGAGATTTATTGAAGCCAAAACCAAAAGTGGATCCAAAAAGAAGGAAAAGTATAAATTGATGCCTGACGCTGATCTCTGGCGCTGATCTCCGCTGTGGCCGCAGCAATATTACCCAAACAAATGTCCTGAATAGCAAAAACAAAAATGCAGCAAAACGCTGAGTGTGAATTCAGCCTTATTCTGGCGTCTCATCAGTCATGGACTTGTATTATTGCGCCAGATCCTCATTCTCCATTACATCTGCTGAATCCTCAGCTCACTATTGGCCGCATCAGATGTGAATATGAGAGAGAAGAGACGTGTCTGTCTGTCCTTGTTACTTATCTTATCCTTTTCTTTCCTTATCTCTTTAAAAATTGCATAAAAAAGGAAGGTGCGACTATTCTAAGAATTATATCAGATGTTATCAGCACATTGCAAGAACTGCCAGAAAACTGTAACTTGGAAATGTTTTTTTATTACGTTATTATTATTATTATTATTATTATTATTATTATTCTCCTCTTCTTTTCCTTCTACATTATTATTTTATGATTTTTCTGTTGTGTTATTGTTTGATTTGGATTATTTAATTTTTTTAAATATATTTTTAGATATATTATTTTATAATATTTTACAGTTTTATTATATTATTTTATTATATGCAGTTTTATTATTATTATTGTTTTATATTATTATTATTATATTATTTATTATTATTTTATATTATTATTATTTTATTATTATTTACTATTTTATATTAATTATTATTATATTATTATTTATTATTATTTATTATTTTATATTATTATTTATTATTTTATATTATTTATTATTATTTATTATTTTATATTATTTATTATTATTATTGCTACATTGTATCTTTTCTTTTGTCACTAGTGTTCTGTTCTTGTTTTTTATATATATATATATATATATATATATATATATATATATATACTGTATAACTTCATTTGCTTCATCGGAGACTATTCAGACATGTTTTGGAGAGTCAGTCTTCGTATGGTACGCCCCTGGACATGGGTGCTGCGTTGCATTGTACATGGCGTGTACTATACAGGTAGGTGGACGCACCAACTGTACAGCTATGGGTATCAATGGTGATTTGGATCCCTAAACTGCCAGGAGGTGTTATCATGGGAGCAGAAGAATATAAGGAAGGATAATCAATTAGATACAATTCCATTATCAATGGATCCATTAATGGTGCGTGGTCCCTTTAAGACACAAGTGTATGTTCCCATACGTTCTTAAAGGGGCCGCACATTAATAATGTCTCTATTTTTAGTTTTCGGCAGGACTGTGCAGGAGTCAGGCAGAGATAAAGAGATTTGTCCAAGGTCATCAGAGGCCGCCACTTAAGTGCTGGTCTATTATAAAGGAATCAACCTAAGTACATGATCCACTAAAAGGCATCACTACCTGCCAGGGGGGGAGAGCGGACAACACAGGGTGCTGATAGGGTGACACATACATCTCTACAATCTAAATTCGGCCACCGTTGGGTTGTCACCTAGCTTTCCTCATACCCTGTATGGCATACTATATTCTGGTCTTAGTTTTTCTTTCTCTGTCTGCGCTGTGTCAGTTATTACTTCAGCTCTTGCATTCTATTCATGATTCAGATGAGCAGGGTTACTATAGTACTGGATAGAGGAATACTTAGCGATGCTGCCACCTATAGAAGGGCCCGTTAAGTGTCTTTTCCCTCAGATAACACTTCTGGTCACAAACCGAACGCAGAGAATAATATATCTGAATAGGAATTTACTTACCACATAGGGAAATGCATTCCAAGGCCAAGTCGTTGCAGATCAGGAAACGCGTCTCGCAGGCAGGTTGCTGTCAGTCGCCGACCTTTGTCATTTACAAATGGCAACAAAGTGTCTCCTGGTAGAAGCCTAATTACTGGTTAATGATTTGTCATATACATTACACGGCCAGGAGCGGAGCTGTATACATGTTATATGGGGAGGGGTATGCGCCAGGACACTTAGAAGGTGTGGGGTCCCCAGTAACATAGCCACATACTGTATGGCTACATTAGGATCCCGCACCCCAAAATTGTACACATGGAAACTAACTAGGGATATGACAGGTGCTCTTTAAGCAGTATCACCCATAGATGGCCCATAGAGGGCGCTATATGCATCCACTATACAGCTCCCCTGAACTGGGATAGGTTCCCCTTACATTGTGCTCGCCTTGTATCTCCATTACCTTATGTGCTATACAGAAGGAGCAGAGATGGATTTGTTATTGAGCTGCAAACATTGTACGTAATGACAAACTCAGCTCGGCTACTTTGGCAGACTGAGCTCTACTGCATCTATATATGTCCATACTATTGCATGCGAGCTGCATGCGTTTAGTCACTGACTAAGAGAGTCTACAGTCAGTCCAAGAAAAATACATCAAGATAAAGGGATGAGAAGCAGAATAAGAAAATGATGAAGTGAGTGGAAGACGTGTCCTCTAAGACGTGTCCTCTAAGACGTGTCCTCTAAGACGTGTCCTCTAAGACGTGTCCTCTAAGACGTTTTTAGTATACAGATAGTTTGATCAATTTGGGGGGTGAAGATTCTGAAATCTCACTTAGTTTTACACATATTGAAGTCTTGGGTCAGTCCTCACTGTCGCTCTAGTATTCTATTCTTACTCCAGGATATTTGGTTCTTTTCATTCATTTATTTCTTAAGAAAACTAGAAGATGATCAATGTCACTGAGCAGCCGGCGAGGCCTTCATAGGCAGCTGATGATGGTGTTTGACACAAAATAGATAGAAGTTATAAGACAGATCTATGTAATGTATGTAAAAGTCTGCCGGTCCCTCTGCCATCTGGAACTGTACATCAGAAGTTTCTGCTGTTCCTCCTTCACTCTCACAGACGCAGGGAGAGAAACTGCAGCCACATCCCCTCCTCCCCCTCATAGACACAGGGAGATAAACTGCAGCTAAATACCCTGCTCTCCCTTCCCTCTCACAGCCAGAGGAAGAGAAAGAAACTGCAGCTACATCCCCTCCTACCCCTTCCCTCTCACAGACACAAGAAGTGAGCTGCAGCTACATCCCCTCCTTTACCTTCCACCCACTCATTAACACAAGGACAACTGCAGCTAAATCCCCATGATCCCTACTCCTCTCACAGACACAGGAAGGAATAGAAAGTGCAGCTGTACTTCTATCCTCTTCTTCTCACAAACACAGGAAACCTGCAGCTGAATCCCCCTCATCCCTTCTCACAGACACAGGAGAGAGAATCTGCAGCTGCGTCCCCCTCCTCCCCTTGCACAGACACTGGAGAGAGACCTGCAGCTGCATCCCCCCGCTTCCCTCTCATAGACACAGGAGAGAGAAACTGCAGCTGCATCACCATCCTCCCCTCTCACAGACACAGAAGAGAAAACCTGCAACTGCATGCCCTCCTCCCCTCTCACAGACACAGGAGAGAGAACCTGCAACTGCATCCCCCTCCTCCCCTCTCACAGACACAGAAGAGAAAACCTGCAGCTGCATCGCCATCCTCCCCTCTCACAGACACAGGAGAGAGAACCTGCAGCTGCATCCCCCTCCTCCCCTCTCACAGACACAGGAGCACCTACAGCTGCATCCCCCACCTGCCCTCTCACAGACACAGCAGAGAGAACCTGCAACTGCATCCCCCTCCTCCCCTCTCACAGACACAGGAAAGAGAACCTGCAGCTGCATCCCCCTCCTTGAAGTTTTTATTAACTGTGTTACATTAGATCAGAGTGGGTTAAACCTCTGAAGATACGTTTTGCTTCGGGTTCAGCTGGTTCTTCAGCCCTTAGATACAATTCAGGCTGAACTTGTTCCGATAGAACCGGAAGTGGCATTATTGACATTAGTGACACCCTGCGGTCTCTGGGCCCAGAAGAGATGAGGGACGGCGAAGTGAGAGACTCTCCTGAGACTTTAACCTATTAAATTCTGGGGTCTGAAGAGACCTGAGATTATAAGAATTTCACTTATGGTTTGTGAGAGACAAAACCCCAAAATATTGAAGTTTGGGTCAAATTTGAAAAGGATTGGTCTTCTCTACAGCTGATGGAATTTTTGGTGATCATTTGAAGAATGTCTACAAGCAGCAGGAGAGGACCGAGTGGTGGGTGGTGAAGAAGACGTCTCCATCCACCAATGACATGTTCCTCATACACACATATGTACAATGTGGATAATTCAAGAATTTGTGAATGTCTCCAGATTGTCCCATCTTCTGGTTGGGCTTCTCGTTGACCTCGTCTCTCTCGTTGCTGGCCGTCCTCCTGAGCAGTCATCATCCTCAGTGTCTTCTCCTTACAGCTCCATCTGGTCACTGCGAGGGTCACGAGTGATGATATATGAGGACACGTTGTCAGATCTACTGGTGACCCTTGTACACGGGCCAGGACTACCTGAGGCTTGTGTGACTCCACAAAGCCAGGCTTTATCCTGGGCCCCGTCTGTCACAGCAGGGACCTGCTGGAGTTATAAACCACGGCCGGGGTCACTTACTTACAAAAAGTTGCCGTTCTCTTGGAGTCTTTTTATCTTTATGACTTGTTACAGTTTAACGCGAGTATTTCATAGGCTGTCACATGACCCCATAAGAGTCCCATTCAGCGGGGTCTGTCCTCTGCACGGGCTCAGCCCCATGGGAGGTGACCGCACTGGGGGACGTAGAATATTTCCAGAATGTCACGGAAGACTTGAGAATATTGAGAATGACGGAGGAAGAAGAGCATCGAGAAAAATGCAGTTCTCCCCGGAGATCGCGGCCATGGACGCAACGCTGCTTAGATTTCTCTTACCATTTAAGTCCATCTTAGTTCATCTTCCCACAATTCCTTGCACTACAGCGTCATTTTAACACTTGGTTGTACAGTCCAACCTATAGCCTTGTTTATCCTGATCAATGAATAGAATCCTAGCTCTATGGTGAAGACTGACACACAAGCAGAGTCGTAGCTGAAGAGTTGGGTAGTAACTCTGCTTTACTATATAGATGTATACAGATTCCTCCAATCACAAGAGACCCTTGAACCTTCCCTATTTTGTCACGTGCTAGCGCCATCCCTCAGGAGAGTGGTATATTGCAACCACCCATGTCCAAATAGAAAAGTTACCTTCCGCCATGGCTGAAGCCTGCTCTTTGAAAAAGTGAAATGTATCCTCCCGAAATACTCTGTGCTGCTGTGAACCCTTCACCTAAGTCTCAATCAGTACCTTCCCCACCTCAGAGTGGACAGGTCAAGGACTACTGCCACGTCCAGCACTCATGGTCATGGCCGTACTGATATATATTTTACAGATTTGCGTCCGTCCTATCGCGGACACCTGCCGAGATATTCAGAGTCAGCCTCAGGTTGTGTCAGTCTCGGTGATATATAGATGTAATCATACGGAATAACACCTCGGATAATACAACATTTGTTACTGTTTTACCCCAAACGCCTTACAAGATCCGTGTTTCCCATTATGTCCGCGTCTTGTCGTAAATTCTACGGTCTTATCTGGAGGAACCATTCGGACGTCTTCTCGATACAGACCGACCAATTACCTGGTTGCACGTTCTAAACATCTGCGTCTCTTGGATTCCTTTAGATTTTAATTGGGACGTTATTGTAATATTGGAAATAGCGATCAGATCTCGGTGACATAGGTCGTAAATTCACACCTAGTGGTCTCTGCGGTTCAGGATGAGAAAACCCAAGGTTTTTTTTCCGGATAATTCAGTTAGATCTTGAGTTTATCCATACGGCAGGTGTATGATGTCTTCCAAATGTTCCAGTGTGATGGTGTTTGGCTCCAGATCTAGTATCGGAGAGGCTTCCGTGGAGATAGTTTAGGTCAATGTATTTGCAAAAATGATGATCAAATTCTATCTAAAAATTCACAATGGTCAAGGTTTGGTTTCCACTGGGGCTTGCCAAAGACCCCACAAACCTAACGTGAGACTAGAGGACAAGGCTCTTTCTTTCCCCTTTGGATGTTGAGATTATCCATATAATGTTTTATAGAGATGAGCGAGTAGTTAAATATTCGAGATTCAATATTCGTTTTGAGTAGCCCCTCAATATTCGACTACTCGAATCGAATATCGAATCCTATTATAGTCTATGGGGGAAAAAATGCTCGTTTCAGGGGTAGGCAACATTCAATCAAATTGAACTTACCAAGTCCACGAGTGAGGGTCGGGCTGGATTCTCCGAGAAGTCTTCTCCGTGCAGCGTCCCCGCGGCGTCTTCCGGTTTTGAATTCACTCTGCCAGGCATCGGGCTTGGGTAGAGCCGACTGCGCGTGTCCGCACTACAAGAAAATGGCCGATTACAGTCAAAGCGACCATTTTCTTGTAGCGCGGGTATGCGCAGTCGGCTCTGCCCAGGCCCGATGCCTGGCAGAGTGAATTCAGAGCCAGAAGACGCCGCGGGGACGCTGCACAGAGAAGACTTCTAAAGGTAGGAGAAGAACCAGCGTTGATTGGCTGACTGTATAGCATTCGGCCAATCAACGCTGGTTCTGCATCGAATTTTTCCATTCGAATAGCGAGTGGTACTCGATTGAGTACAAGTATTCCGAATACCGTAGTATTCGATCGAATACCTACTCGATCGAATGCTACTCGCTCATCTCAATGTCTTACAAATATTCTAGTCGGAACTGTTTGGCTCTAGAATAGGGTTGAGCAATTGGGATCGGGAAAGATCGGATCCCGATCGGCGATCGAGTAAATTTCACTAACTCGATTGGGATCGGCTGGAAAATGATTGAAAATTGGATTTTAAAAACGATCCTGAAATCTCAAGATCGGCTCAACCCTAAAAGTGACTTTTCCCATAGAGAAGCATTGACTAGGGTTGAGCGATCGGGATCAGGTAAGATCGGATCCGGATCGGCGATCGAGCAAATTTCACGATCAGGATCGGCTTGAAAATGATCGAAAATCAGATTTTAAAAACTATCCTGAAATCTCAAGATTGACTCAACCCTACTCTAGAATTAATAGATTCAGTATCAGGTAAATATTTCATGGAGTTATTTTTGGTCCATACTGTAAATTTACCAAAATTAGGAGCAAATTCTAACCAAAATTTTCCAAGGTTAAAGCTTTGTTTTTGAAACATTTTTTCAATCTAGAAGAACGAGGCCCCAAAAGCATCAAAACTTAACTAAATTCCCAGAGGACAAGCCACCACAAACCCAACTTGGGTCTATAGGACAAGGTGCCCTTTTCCCCTATGGATATTCCGGTTATCTATAGAGCTGATGTATGAGGTCTTTCAAATGTTCCAGTCCGAATATATTTGGCACTAGATCTAACACAATCAGTATCAGAGGAGCTTCCATGGAGAGGTTTTTGGTCCATATATTTAGAAAAATTAGGATCAAATTTTAACCGAAATGCTCAAGGAAGAGTGAGGATTTGCAATCATTTGGAGCACATATAGGGGAGAGAGGTCCCAAAAACTTGGCTAGCTCTTCAGTGGGGCTTGTCAAAGCTACCACATACCCAACTTAGGACTTGCAGTCAAGGTGTCTTTTCCCCCTAATTTTGTAAAATGTTGTCATGAGAAAGGTGGACCAGTTCTTATCCATTTTCTAAAACAATAGGGGTAACTTAAGATCACACCACCAATAGAGGGGTCATCTAGAGCTGGAGGCTTCTAAAGATATGATTGTCCTTGGTGGCTTAGACATGTTTCATGAGGAACAGCTTATGAGTTGGAGAGACCTATTAACTAGAGATGAGCGAACACTAAAATGTTCGAGGTTCGAAATTCGATTCGAACAGCCGCTCACTGTTCATGTGTTCGAACGTGTTTCGAACCCCATTATAGTCTATGGGGAACATATACTCGTTAAGGGGGAAACCCAAATCCGTGTCTGGAGGGTCACCAAGTCCACTATGACACCCCAGGAAATGATGCCAACACCCTGGAATGACACTGGGACAGCAGGGGAAGCATGTCTGGGGGCATAAAAGTCACTTTATTTCATGGAAATCCCTGTCAGCTTGCGATTTTCGCAAGCTAACTTTTCCCCATAGAAATGCATTGGCCAGCGCTGATTGGCCAGAGTACGGAATTCGACCAATCAGCGCTGGCTCTGCTGGAGGAGGCGGAGTCTAAGATCGCTCCACACCAGTCTCCATTCAGGTCCGACCTTAGACTCCGCCTCCTCCGGCAGAGCCAGCGCTGATTGGTCGAATTCCGTACTCTGGCCAATCAGCGCTGGCCAATGCATTCCTATGGATTCCTATATTCACATTCGGCTCTGCTACATCACACACTCGGCTCTGCTATATCAGATGGGCTGACCGGCACACGGTGTAGTTGAGCAGAACTGGCTCAGCACTGCTACCAATAGGAATGCATTGGCCAGCCTTCGGCCAATCAGCGCTGGCTCTGCCGGAGGAGGCGGAGTCTAAGGTCGGACCTGAATGGAGACTGGTGTGGAGCGATCTTAGACTCCGCCTCCTCCAGCAGAGCCAGCGCTGATTGGTCGAGTTCCGTACTCTGGCCAATCAGCGCTGTCCAATGCATTCCTATTGGAAAAAGTTTATGCCACAAAAATCACAATTACACACCCGATAGAGCCCCAAAAAGTAATTTTTAATAACATTCCTACCTAAATAAAGGTTATCCCTAGCTATCCCTGCCTGTACAGCTATCCCTGTCTCTTAGTCACAAAGTTCACATTCTCATATGACCCGGATTTGAAATCCACTATTCGTCTAAAATAGAGGTCACCTGATTTCGGCAGCCAATGACTTTTTTCGATGCCTCCGGTGTCGTAGTTCCTGTCCCACCTCCCCTGCGCTGTTGTTGGTGCAAAAAAAGCGCCAGGGAAGGTGGGAGGGGAATCGAATTTTCTGGGAGTTTGCCACGTGATGTTCGATTCGAATCGAACACATCGAACAGCCTGATATCCGATCGAACATGTGTTCGATAGAACACTGTTCGCTCATCTCTACTATTAACCTCTTCTCATCCACAGTTGGGTACATCCTTACTTATGCTCCTCAAAGCCAGTTTGGACTTCCAAGACATCTGCTCATCGATGATTTTGTTTATGGGCTATTTCAATCTTTCTGGTTTTTGAAGATCTTTCTAAGCTTCAACTTTTTTGTTGAATATTCTTCTAACTACATTATAGATGACTCCAACAAGTTCTTGGTGCAATCTCATACTGGTCCTAGTCAGTACATTTCTGTTAGTGTTGTCACTAAAGGATGAAGATCTGAGGTGTGCTACCATACGTGGTCAAGTCTAATCTGTCAAAGAAACCCTTACGCAAACCTTAGTGTCCCGGAAGACCAGTTAAGGTTTACCGATGATGGGGCTGACCAACCATCTGATGTCCTTTAGATGTTCAATGGATAGTCGTACTGCAGATATCAGGGAAAAAAAGTTACGTGTGTGATGGATGTCAACATGCCCGATCCTGTGTTCTTAAAGGAAATAAGTGGCCACCATAGGTGTCTGACAGCAGCTTATTATCCTTAACATTGAGAACACTTGTTCACCCGGCCAACCAAGTGTGCATGCACATGATAATGTGTGTATGTGTGTGTATGATGTGTTATAGGATTATCTCAGACTACTAGTTGGGTTAAGTCAACTAGGGCTACTGGTGTAAGAAGGAATGGACATTTCCTAAATATATCTTGTGGGAATGTTCATTGTTTGTGACATCCTGATAAGATTATCTACGTCTACATACTTTGTTCTTTCCTTCGATTGAACATGTCACATGTCTGTACAAACTATCACTAAGTGCAGGCAACTTCAATTTGACTCTTGATAACCATATAAACTGCATTACTCCATGCCATGTGGATGTCTGTTTGGATCTCCTTGATGACTTCTGTGGTTGTCTCCACCTATATTTGGCATCCTCTTCTCTTTCAACGCATTCAAATGTTGGATTCAGGTTCCTCGGGACCATTGGGACATACTAGTCATACATTCTAATGGGTTATTTGTGAATCATCTCATAAGAAGAGACCATCGTTGACTCTAAATCCTGCTCCTTGGTGGAAGACGTATGGACTTGGTTGAAATCCTAGGTCATGGCTTCTCTTGGTGGAAAGTGTCAGGACTTGGTTGAGTTTCCAGGTCATGGCTTTTCTTGGTGGAAAGTTTATGAACTTGGGTAAATTTCTAGATCATGGCTCCTCTTGGGGGAAGGTTTAAATATATACTTGGTTGAATTCCCAGGTCATGGCTTCCTTTGATGGAAGGTAAAATGACTTGTTTGAATTCCCAGGTCAAGGCTTCTCTTCATGGAAGGTGGAAGAACTTTGTCGAATTTCCAGGTCATAGCTTCTCTTGGCAGAATCTGAATAGACTTGGTCAAAATCCCAGTTCATGGTTTTTCTTGGTGGAAGATTTATCAAATTGGGTACATTTCTAGGTCATGGTTCCTCTTGGGGGAAGGTGTATATATACTTGGTTAAATTTCAGGTCACAGCTTCTCTTGGCAGGTGTATAGACTTGGTTGAATTCCCAAGTCATGGCTTTTCTTGGTGGAAGGTTTATCGATGTGGGTAAATTTCTAGGTCGTGGTTCTTCTTGGGGGAAGGTGTATAGACCCTGTTTATTTCCCAGGTCATGGCTTCCTTTGATGGAATGTAAAAGGACTTGGTTGAATTCCCAGGTCACGGCTTCTCTTGGCAGAAGGTGAATAGACTTGGGCGAAATCCTAGGTCATGGCTTTTCTTGGTGGAAAGTGTTAGGACTTGGTTGAAGTTCCAGGTCATGGCTTTTCTTGGTTAAATTTCTAGGTCGTGGTTCCTCTTCGGGGAAGGTGTATATATACTTGGTTGAATTCCCAGTTCAAAGCTTCTCTTGGCAGAAAGGGTTTAGACTTGGTCAAAATCCCAGGTCGTGACTTTTCTTGGTGGAAAGTGTCAAGACTTAGGAAGTTTATCGACTTAGGTGAATTTCTAGGTCATAGTTCCTCTTGGGCGAAGGTGTATAGACCTTGTTGAATTCCAGGTCATGGCTTCCTTTGATGGAAGCTTAAAGGACTTGGGCCATACCATTTGCCTTTGCCAAGCACACGGCCAATCCCAAGAGCATGGTGCTGAACCATGGAGAGGACAGACAGGTGATGTACTGACTACACATCTTAGAATATAGCATTGAGAAGTTTAATATCAAGTGAGACTAGAATTATCCTTTGATTTAAAAAAATTTGGGCAAAATATGACTCCATCGGTTCATTCATGGTAAGAGAGAGGGTCAGACATGAAAAATGTGGTCATTAGTGCAAATCATTGTACGTCTAGCAGTACTCAGATCCCCTGCCATGGAATGATGTTACTGGTACTTGTCTCAGACTAAAAATAAAGATAAAGGCGGGCCCAGGAGCGGAGGCATCACTCGCCACTTCTTACAGCAGACAGCACTAATCTCCTTCAGAGAAGCTGTGATTTACAGATTAATGCTGTCTGCTGCGACCGGGGAGGGGGTGCTGCGACCGCAACGGCGTGCGCATAATAGGAAAGAATAACATTGTGGAACACTTATAGTATCTCCAACATACACATTGTATTTGGATTGTGGGCCTGTAAAACCAACTTTTCAAAAAGTTACAATTTTGTAGGAAGTGCAAGAGATGGGATTAGGAAAATTCAAGGTGGTCCTTTAAGTCCAAGTACCGGGGTCATGCAAGGAGTAGGGAGGGCATTGTAGTAAAATCAAAATGGAAAATTGTAAATTTTTGTTTGCCACTAGGGTTGAGCCGATCTTGAGATTTCAGGATCGATTTTAAAATCCGATTTCCGATCATTTTCCAGCTGATCCCGATCATGAAATTTGCTCGATCGCCGATCGGGATCCGATCTTTCCCGATCCCAATCGCTCAACCCTAATTGTATATTATATATACAGTAGGGTTGAGCCATACTTGAGATTTCAAAATCCGGTTTTCGATCATTTTCCAGCCGATCCCGATATTTGCTCGATCGCCGATTGGGATCCGATCTTTCCCGATCCCTATTTGCCTCATATTGTTGTAAATTCCTTCTAGCATGGACATATAATACAATGTAAGTATGGTATATGGGATTCCTGCCCGGCGTAGTAGACAAATTACATTCTAAATATATAAGGTCTCTGTGTAGTGACATCTTCTGGCCACTGTGCAAACGGCAATTTTTTTTTTTTTAAACATGATTTTTTTGAATATGTTGTAACTTAGAAGATAAACACAAGATATATAACAAAACCTCAATCTTTTTAAGGGAAATCTTTGTGTTTTTAGCTTACTTTCAGGATTTAGGGCAAACTCAGGGGTGGCTGTATAACAAACAAAAATTACTCCTAACTTGAGACTGTCCCTTTTCTCTCGCGCGTTATAATTTGTTGCTCCGGAAGCGAAGAGGCTCATACGACCTCTTAGATGGCCACTGATTGGTCTCACTGGTCATGTGATCCTCTTTGCATTCAACCTTAGGCTTGGGAGAGAAGGGGAGCGGGACAGGACAATGGCGCACTGGGATAGCTATGACGTTTTATTGCTCTACACTCACTCTGACCAATCCTAAGGTTGCCCTGGACAATCCCCACTCCCCACCCCCACCCCCCTCCGACCCCCCCCCCCCCCCCCAGATGATCTCTCACCATAAATTCTGGAACAATATAGGAGTGAAGAGTCAATCCGGCTTGTAGGCTGAGTAGGCTGAGAAGACGAAGACGGAAGCTAAAAATTTTTGAAGTACAAGCAAGCCCTTTATATCTGATAGAATGTTATAGACGTTACTATTCTTTGATGGTTCCATGGAATGTCTTAGGAACCTCCTACTTGACAGATATGCATAGATGGGGGCTAACGGTAATTTGTATGTCAGGGCAGGGTAAGTATATTTTAGGGTCGGGGGCTCTTTAAGACGTGAGAGAGAGGAAGGGCCCGGCCATTCCAGCTGTGTTATAATCACCAGTAGAGATTATAACATTCCTTCACACGCTGACTTTGATACAACTTAATCCCTCCGTCCATGAGCAGCAGATCAGCGATGCACTTACCAAATGTCTGATACTCCATCATTCTGTCCACAGTCCTCGGCTACCTCCATTCTCTGGTGTAGAGTCTCGGCCCGGAGAGAAGTCCCTCTTATCACCCCCATTGATAACACTATTTATACATTCCCTTCACTTTATACAACTTGAAAAATTGGGAGAATTTTTCTGTGTCTTAGAACTTTCTATAGGTCGCCTTCTGCATTCTGGACACCTGATCCTTCGACCCGTCAAATTTAGTTTTTACGGCGTTCACTCTGCGTTATACACGACACGGCCGCTTTGTCCGGTTCACTTTGGAAAACAGAGGATTTTCTTGTGGTCATCATATTCTGGCGCCTATAACTTTTTTTTTTTACTATACTGTTGATGGAGATCTATAAGGGCTCTATATAAGTATATAGGCTCACTATGTGTGATGGGCAAAGTCAATCAGGAGGCCGTTGCTCTTATCATTGGGGATCCGAATGGTGGCTGGAGGGGGAAGGGATCTTGCCCCTGGACCCTCTGGATGCAGTGACCATTAGTGTTGAGCGAATAGTATTCATCGAATATCTCACTCCCATAGGAATGCGTGTAAGTGGCTGAACACCAAGGGGCTAAGCGCCGTGAATATTTGACGGTCGCTTACACGCATTCCTATGGGAGTGAGGTATTCGACGAATACTATTCGTTCAACACTAGTGACCACTATTGATCATGCCTTCCGAAATGTTCCTCAGCCAGAGTTAGAGTATCCGGTCCCGGACCTCAGCTATGCAATACAGCCAAGTGCCAGGAGTAATGCCGCAGACCGTGGAACGCTAACTATGGGAAGGGTTAAGGTATACCATGGGGACCATGCTCTGCACTTTGGGTGCATAAGCAGTAAAGCAAGGCGTGCTAACCTCGGTAGCCCGGAGGGGACTGCACATACGCCGAAGACTCTTCTCATCAGACATCTTCAATATTTGACCACTATGGATACTGGCGGTCAGCTGCGGTAGGATATGGAGTTTTGGAACCCTAAACCGCAACACAATTCAATATTACATATGCATATATTATCATGATATGTCATTATTATTAAAGATTCATGATTAGAAGCTTTTGCAATAGACTTATGTAACATATCCTCCTGATAAACTGAGATTCACTCTGAAAATTCTGCTTCATCTGTTTGAAGAGGAACTGCAGATCCTATTATAGAGGTCTATGGAGAGGAGAAGGTGAGGAGTAAGCAGAGGACAAGAGATATGGCGGCAGAATCAGAGGGTTAGTCTGAGGCAGGAACTAAATAGGAGCTTTTTTCACAACCAAAGCCCTTTACTCACATCAGTACAACTCAGTACTTCTCTTTATATGTCCCAAAAGATCAGGGGGCTTTTTCAGAGTAAGAGAGAATTTTATGGAGCAGATTCTCCCCTACTCACTGTGAGTGGTCTATGGCAGGTAGTCTGCACTAGCTTCACCAAAGGGAGATGCAATCTCCAGCTACAGCATGTAGTTGCTACAAACTATGGTGATATAGTGAACAGAAATAGTATCACTGCTCAGGTACACGCAAGTCTCAGATATTGCAGAAAGGTCAAATTTATAGAAAAAAAAATTAACAAAAATAATATTCAGAGTAGATTCTCCTTTACTCACTGTGTGCAGTGTATATATATTCAGAGCAGATTCTCCTTTACTACCTGTGTGCAGTGTATATATATATATATATATTCAGAGAAGATTCTCCTTTACTTACTGTGTGCAGTGCATATATATCAATAGCAGATTCTCCTTTACTTACTGTGTGCAGTGTATATATATTCAGAGCAGATTCTCCTTTACTCACTGTGTGCAGGGTATATATTCAGAGCAGATTCTCCTTTACTCACTGTGTGCAGTGTATATATATTCAGAGCAGATTCTCCTTTACTCACTGTGTGCAGGGTATATATTCAGAGCAGATTCTCCTTTACTCACTGTGTTTAGTGTATATATATTTTCAGAGTAGATTCTCCTTTACTCACTGTGTTCAGTGTATATATATTCAGAGCAGATTCTCCTTTACTTACTGTGTGCAGTGTATATATTCAGAGCAGATTCTCCTTTACTCACTGTGTGCAGTGTATATATTCAGAGTAGATTCTCCTTTACTCACTGTGTTCAGTGTATATATGGACGGGGTGGGACCTTATCTCCACCAATGGGACAGCAACTGTATCCCTAATTCAACCTTCATATATATTCAGAGCAGATTCTCCTTTACTCACTGTGTGCAGGGTATATATTCAAAGCAGATTCTCCTTTACTCACTGTGTTCAGTGTATATACAGTATATTCAGAGTAGATTCTCCTTTACTCACTGTGTTCAGTGTATATATATATATTCAGAGCAGATTCTCCTTTACTCACTGTGTGCAGGGTATATATTCAGAGCAGATTCTCCTTTACTCACTGTGTTCAGTGTATATATATTCAGAGTAGATTCTCCTTTACTCACTGTGTTCAGTGTATTTATATTCAGGGTAGATTCTCCTTTACTCACTGTGTGCAGTGTATATATATTCAGAGCAGATTCTCCTTTACTCACTGTGTGCAGTGTATATATTCAGAGCAGATTCTCCTTTACTCACTGTGTGCAGTGTATATATTCAGAGCAGATTCTCCTTTACTCACTGTGTGCAGTGTGTGGCATCTAATTTCAATCCACAAGCTCTGGGAGAACTGCAAACTACAGACAGAGTCGAAATAGGGGAAAACTGCTAATAACTGTAGACTATATGTCATATAATGACCAAAAATAGTGTTACCACTCATATCTACATGGCAGCTTATCCTGAACAATCAAGTGGATATCAGGAATGCCTTCAATATAGGAGTTTTTGTCCAAATTGTATTTCAAATAGTCTATTGGTGCCAACATTTTTGACCATTATGTTTTTTAAAAGACCGGCGTGAAATATGCCAGACTTGAAAAATCCCACAGTATTTTTGAGCAAATATTTAGATCGACTTATGGATTTTTTTATTTTAATAATTTTCCCATTTTCTTAATTTTTTAAAATTTTATTTTTTCAGTTATTTTTTGCAATTCTAGGCCTCTACATTCTATGGCCTCTACATAAAATGTACCGTCTTTGCCCAACCCTCCACGGCCATTGTGTTTGACATAAAAAGCAGACATCTATCAAAATCCTGGCACTTTGCGCTCTCCTATTTGTTATTTCAATTTTTTTTTTTTTTTTGCTATAGATGGTGTTAATAAATGAGTTGTGTATGCAGCTGAGCAAATACCAAGCGGGACGGGGAGAATACGTCGTTCTTGTTAATTATGTGGAGACGTGCAGGTGAAAATGAGGCCGGTGGCAGCCAGTGGACCTCAAATGGCCCAGCGAGGGGGACCACACGTGTGAACAGCGCCAAATTCTCCCATCAAGATGAGACTTGTAGAACTGGTGCTGACACAAAGGTACGACTTTCACTCCGAGTATTATCACTCCTGACTTACAGAAAAGCTTTGAAGACTGAAAGGGAACTCTGTGTCACCGCAGGCGCTGAACCTCTATGTTTATTCTTCAAAAAAAATCCAAAAAGGAAGATAAATTAGACCAAATTTTCCGAATATTTGTTTTTGTGATAAATTCTGGGAGGAACCTGAACCCAAGGCTCGTACGATACAGTATCATATATGATTGATCATCCCAGGCTACATCGTCAGCTGTCATGTGCTGTACTGGACTTACCCCTTTCCCCCCGCAGCCATTTTTTTAAAAATTGTTTATGCATTTTTGGTTCTCGCTTCCACCGCCATGACTTTTTAAAAGAAAGCTTCTTTTCGGAAGAAAAAAAAAGTTGTACTTCCTAATGGAATCATTGAATACTCTGTCCAATGTGCTGGGAAGACGTGGGAGAGATTTATGGTGAATGTAACCACTCAGATGCTATGTTCAGATCTGGCTACAGCATCTGTAGGGTTAACGGCCCATGATCTTAGTTGTCTCTGATCATAGACACAGCTGGCGGGTCTGTTGGGTAAAACAGCAGAGACTCAGCAGGTAGTGCCATCTTTCAAACTCCTGTAACAACCACTTTTATGAGCGACACCCATCTTACTCCATGCACCAGTATCCCTACATCACATACAGTATTCCACTATTTTATATTTCCATTCCCGCGTATTTCTACCAACTTCTTAATGTCTTCACACACTGAGGCTCTCACTGGTATATAGCGGCCACTGCTGACCTCTCAGCTCAATTGTCTTCTTGTGTTTTGTACAATTATATGATGAGTATGACCTCAAATATACAAGTCAGTGACCTACGATGAATGTCTGGACGGGTCACTCAGAGGCCAACAATCAGGGTAGTCCTTATCTATTAGTTTATACTACAATGCTGGATATACAGATATATAGAAGTATATAGTGGTGAATACAACAATAAACAAGAACAATATGTACAAGAATATAACTACTATAATACTGCTCCTATGTACAAGAATATAACTACTATAATACTACTCCTATGTACAAGAATATAACTACTATAATACTACTCCTATGTACAAGAATATAACTACTATAAAACTGCCTCCTATGTACAAGAATATAACTACTATAATACTGCTCCTATGTACAAGAATATAACTACTATAATACTATCTCCTATGTACAACAATATAACTATTATAATACTGCCTCCTATGTACAAGAATATAACTACTGTGATACTGCCTCCTATGTACAAGAATATAACTACTCTAATACTACTCCTATGTACAAGAATATAACTACTATAATACTACTCCTATGTACAAGAATATAACTACTATAATACTGCTCCTATGTACAAGAATATAACTACTATAATACTGCCTCCTATGTACAAGAATATAACTATTATGATACTGCCTCCTATGTACAAGAATATAACTATTATGATACTGCCTCCTATGTACAAGAATATAACTACTATAATACTGCTCCTATGTACAAGAATATAACTACTATAATACTGCTCCTATGTACAAGAATATAACTACTATAATACTGCTCCTATGTACAAGAATATAACTACTATAATACTACCTCCTATGTACAAGAATATAACTACTATAATACTACTCCTATGTACAAGAATATAACTACTATAATACTGCTCCTATGTACAAGAATATAACTACTATAATACTGCTCCTATGTACAAGAATATAACTACTATAATACTGCCTACTATGTACAAGAATATAACTACTATAATACTGCTCCTATGTACAAGAATATAACTACTATAATACTGCTCCTATGTACAAGAATATAACTACTATAATACTGCTCCTATGTGCAAGAATATAACTACTATAATACTACCTCCTATGTGCAAGAATATAACTACTATAATACTACTCCTATGTACAAGAATATATCTACTATAATACTGCTCCTATGTACAAGAATATAACTACTATAATACTACCTCCTATGTACAAGAATATAACTACGATAATACTACACCTATGTACAAGAATATAACTACTATAATACTGCCCCCTATGTACAAGAATATAACTACTATAATACTGCTCCTATGTACAAGAATATAACTACTATAATACTACTCCTATGTACAAGAATAAAACTACTATAATACTACGTCATATGTACAAGAATATAACTACTATAATACTACACCTATGTACAAGAATATAACTACTATAATACTGCTCCTATGTACAAGAATATAACTACTATAATACTACCTCCTATGTACAAGAATATAACTACGATAATACTACACCTATGTACAAGAATATAACTACTATAATACTGCCCCCTATGTACAAGAATATAACTACTATAATACTGCTCCTATGTACAAGAATATATAACTTGCTTACAGCCTTGGACACCAAACAAGAAGATTTTTTTAGACATTTCTATACTATAGCGGTAACATGTAATAGATTTTTATCCTCCTTTAATCTTGTTCCCATTATCTACCAATCTTCCCTATGAACCTTTGACACCCGGTCTAGTCTGACCCCTCTGTCCTGCACATTCCTTCCTCAGCCAGGGATGTGTCCAGTAGGGGTTCTGCACTGATCTCATATTCTTCATCCTGACAGCACAAACATATTGAGCAAAATACCCATTTTTTAAAAGATTTAAGAAACAGATCCTGTCAGAGTTCAGAGGTCACAAGCGCTGCAACCAAACAAGGTCATAATAACCGTATGTAACACAATGTATCCTCCAGTGTGAACATAATGTAACAACTTACTAAGAGGCGTTATCTCATTATTCATCATTATATCTCAGTACTACTGCAGTTCGTATAAGCCAGATGTCAGCGAATGTGAGTTATTACAGGAGACATATATAAAATATTCAGAGAGAAACAACACAAATACTCCCACAAAACGTCATTCAGAAGCTACAGCGCAATACTAAGTTATTACTTATATACCTGTACAAAAGGATAGAGCAGGAAAAGTAGTGGGATAAACAAGGTGATCAAAATACTAAAGAAGAAACTATTATAACAAGAACTACAGCAGGAAATGAGTTGTCTTGTTAATGGGGGCAGTATTATAGTATATTCTTGTACATAGGAGCAGTATTATAGTAGTTATATTCTTGTACATAGGAGTAGTATTATAGTAGTTATATTCTTGTACATAGGAGGCAGTATTATAGTAGTTATATTCTTGTACATAGGAGGCAGTATTATAGTAGTTATATTCTTGTACATAGGAGTAGTATTATAGTAGTTATATTCTTGTACATAGGAGTAGTATTATAGTAGTTATATTCTTGTACATAGGAGCAGTATTATAGTAGTTATATTCTTGTACATAGGAGTAGTATTATAGTAGTTATATTCTTGTACATAGGAGCAGAATTATAGTAGTTATATTCTTGTACATAGGAGTAGTATTATAGTAGTTATATTCTTGTACATAGGAGCAGTATTATAGTAGTTATATTCTTGTACATAGGAGTAGTATTATAGTAGTTATATTCTTGTACATAGGAGTAGTATTATAGTAGTTATATTCTTGTACATAGGAGCAGTATTATAGTAGTTATATTCTTGTACATAGGAGTAGTATTATAGTAGTTATATTCTTGTACATAGGAGCAGTATTATAGTAGTTATATTCTTGTATATAGGAGTAGTATTATAGTAGTTATATTATTGTACATAGGAGTAGTATTATAGTAGTTATATTCCTGTACATAGGAGCAGTATTATAGTAGTTATATTCTTGTATATAGGAGCAGTATTATAGTAGTTATATTCTTGTACATAGGAGCAGTATTATAGTAGTTATATTCTTGTACATAGGAGGTAGTATTATAGTAGTTATATTCTTGTACATAGGAGCAGTATTATAGTAGTTATATTCTTGTACATAGGAGTAGTATTATAGTAGTTATATTCTTGTACATAGGAGCAGTATTATAGTAGTTATATTCTTGTACATAGGAGTAGTATTATAGTAGTTATATTCTTGTACATAGGAGCAGTATTATAGTAGTTATATTCTTGTACATAGGAGTAGTATTATAGTAGTTATATTCTTGTACATAGGAGGAAATTATTGTATACTAGATGTAATCTTTTTACAGTACCATTATATAATAATGAGTAGGATTTATATGGTAGACATCACATCTTTACTTTCTGACATTGAAGATCTAACTAGCTTTAGAGATTTCATTACTGTATAATATTAATATGTAAATTTCTCCTTTATGTATCTAAATATTTCATTTATGGTTATGTTCGTAGCTGCGCCAGAAATTTCATTGGAGACTTTGTCTCAGTTCCTTCCAAAAATCAGTGGAAGAAAGGGACTTTATTCCTTCCCCGGTTTCAGTTTGAAAAGTACAGACACCTGATGGGTCCCATTACAGTCAGCGGGGTCTGCCGGTCTCTGTGTGTAACCGCTGTATTAGCGATCCATCTCTTTGTTGTTTGGGTCTCCCACTAGCCCAGAACATTGGAAAGTGAGTATTAGTGTGTAGTGTGAACTTAGAGTAATACTGCATTTTAGATGCGGGGCATTGTTCTTGTTTTGTAGTCGCACAGTCAGGTTGCAGTAGTTACATTCAGTGACACAATAGGATGTTTTTATTGTGACAATAGACAGAATTTGTCTTTGTATAATAGATTAGCATTATGTGTAGTCTTCTGATTATGATACCAGATTGATATACTTGTACATTGTACTCAGCAGTACAACAAATGTATCAGAGCCCGACAACCCCAAGCTATAGGATATAAAAAGTCTGCCACAACAAAACTCTAGGTGTACTCCTTTAACTGTGCCAGAATAGACATCTTGTTAATGTTCTCAGATCCAGGTCTGTCCTTGGGATTATTTATCAATATCCTAATAACCTTGTGGAATATACAATATGTCCCATTCATTGCTATTATAGATCCCAAAGCACCAGAGATACCAGCTCTGCCCTGAGGACACAGGAAAAGATACCGTCCTCCCCCACAATCACATCACCCGCACACGCTGCCCAACATGTTGAAAACTAGAAGAGCTCGGGACGGTGACATGAGTCGGTCTGCAGGGTCTCTTTTTTGATGTCTGATTTCCATATGACCTTTCACGACAGCTTGGAGAATTAGAAAGGCGTTCAGCTGTTATGTGCCCACAGTACTAGGACAGGAGTGCAGGGGTTAGGTTACCGCCACATAATCCCCTACTGAGAACCCAGATTATCCCCTCAAATTCTTCATATAAAAGTGGCCGAAACTTAAAAGTGTAAGAAATGTCCTTTAGTCCTGTTTATTTAGTCTAAGGACTGAGGTGTCGTTCTCATCCTCAACTACCCCAGATGTCCTTCTGCAGAGCCCAGGCCGGGCGAGAAGACTGACACTAAATGCTATAGAGGAGGATATCAATAGAATAGAAACAGCGCAGGCAATATTACCATAGTCTACTGCTAAACCAGCTTTCTACAAGAACATAATACTTCAAAACAGTCCAAATCTACAAAATAATACTGTCCATTGTACACAAGAAAATAACTACTATAATACCGCCCCTATATATATATATAAGAATAATACTACTCCTATGTACAAGAATATAACTACTATAATACTACTCCTATGTACAAGAATATAACTACTATAATACTACTCCTATGTACAAGAATATAACTACTATAATACTACCTCCTAAGTACAAGAATATAACTACTATAATACTGCTCCTATGTACAAGAATATAACTACTATAATACTACTCCTATGTACAAGAATATAACTACTATAATACTACTCCTATGTACAAGAATATAACTACTATAATACTACTCCTATGTACAAGAATATAACTACTATAATACTACCTCCTAAGTACAAGAATATAACTACTATAATACTGCTCCTATGTACAAGAATATAACTACTATAATACTACTCCTATGTACAAGAATATAACTACTATAATACTACTCCTATGTACAAGAATATAACTACTATAATACTACTCCTATGTACAAGAATATAATTACTATAATACTACCTCCTAAGTACAAGAATATAACTACTATAATACTACCTCCTATGTACAAGAATATAACTACTATAATACTGCTCCTATGTACAAGAATATAACTACTATAATACTACTCCTATGTACAAGAATATAACTACTATAATACTGCTCCTATGTACAAGAATATAACTACTATAATACTACTCCTATGTACAAGAATATAACTACTATAATACTGCTCCTATGTACAAGAATATAACTACTATAATACTACTCCTATGTACAAGAATATAACTACTATAATACTGCTCCTATGTACAAGAATATAACTACTATAATACTACTCCTACGTACAAGAATATAACTACTATAATACTACCTCCTAAGTACAAGAATATAACTACTATAATACTACCTCCTATGTACAAGAATATAACTACTATAATACTGCTCCTATGTACAAGAATATAACTACTATAATACTACTCCTATGTACAAGAATATAACTACTATAATACTGCTCCTATGTACAAGAATATAACTACTATAATACTACTCCTATGTACAAGAATATAACTACTATAATACTGCTCCTATGTACAAGAATATAACTACTATAATACTACCTCCTATGTACAAGAATATAACTACTATAATACTACCTCCTATGTACAAGAATATAACTACTATAATACTACCTCCTATGTACAAGAATATAACTACTATAATACTACTCATATGTACAAGAATATAACTACTATAATACTGCTCCTATGTACAAGAATATAACTACTATAATACTACCTCCTATGTACAAGAATATAACTACTATAATACTGCTCCTATGTACAGGAATATAACTACTATAATACTACTCCTATGTACAAGAATATAACTACTATAATACTGCCCCCTATGTACAAGAATATAACTACTATAAAAGTACTATATCTTGCTCCTTATTCTTGAAATACACATCCCTACGACTTTCTTACATACACAGTTAAATTCCTTGGATTTACAACATTGCTGATTTTATTTCTTTCTATAATTAGATATAAAGATCAGATACTGGAGAGATAATAGGAATTTGCAGTCTAAAGCCTGAAGCTCAGCTCTGTGGCACTGCTGCAGTCTTTTTTGCTATTGGGGTCTTATTACATATGGCCTGGATGATTGTAAATCTCGGAGAAGTGACGAGTGCTCATTAATTTTCCTTGCAGAGAGTCCATTGTGAAGCTTGTTAACATCCTGTCGGGGATAGCATCTTCATAAATTCATGTAGTTATCTCTATGCATAAGATTTATATCATCTCCAAACCTGGATCCTGCTCCCGGGTAATATGAGCTTCAGACATAAATCTCATGTCAGAAGTTACATGATTTCTGGGAGAAAGTGGAAACATAAATCATGTTCAGCCTCAAAGTAAGTGGCATTGCAACAAATGCTGCTATACTGTCTTTTGTCTTAAAAGAGGCTATCTACCATCTAACCAACATCTATAGTTTACTGCAGTTTTCTGAGTTACATCTTGTATTATACTCCAGAGCTGCGCTCACTATTCTGCTGGTACAGTCACTGTGTACATACATTACATTACTTATCCTGTATTATACTCCACAGCTGCGCTCACTATTCTGCTGGTGCAGTCACTGTGTACATACATTACATTACTTATCCTGTATTATACTCCAGAGCTGCGCTCACTATTCTGCTGGTACAGTCACTGTGTATATACATTACATTACTTATCCCGTATTATACTCCAGAGCTGCACTCACTATTCTGCTGGTGCAGTCACTGTGTACATACATTACATTACTTATCCTGTATTATACTCCACAGCTGCACTCACTATTCTGCTGGTACAGTCACTGTGTACATACATTACATTACTTATCCTGTATTATACTCCAGAGCTGCGCTCACTATTCTGCTTGTACAGTCACTGTGTATATACATTACATTACTTATCCCGTATTATACTCTAGAGCTGCACTCACTATTCTGCTGGTACAGTCACTGTGTACATACATTACATTACTTATCCTGTACTGATCCTGAGTTACATTCTGTATTATACTCCAGAGCTGCGCTCACTATTCTGCTGGTACAGTCACTGTGTACATACATTACATTACTTATCCTGTATTATACTCCAGAGCTGCGCTCACTATTCTGCTGGTACAGTCACTGTGTACATACATTACATTACTTATCCTGTATTATACTCCAGAGCTGTGCTCACTATTCTGCTGGTGCAGTCACTGTGTACATACATTACATTACTTATCCTGTATTATACTCCAGAGCTGCGCTCACTATTCTGCTGGTACAGTCACTGTGTACATACATTACATTACTTATCCTGTATTATACTCCAGAGCTGCGCTCACTATTCTGCTGGTACAGTCACTATGTTCATACATTACATTACTTATCCTGAGTTACATCCTGTATTCTCCAGAGCTGCGCTCACTATTGCTTCTTTGCTGAAACCGATATGTCCAGTTGGTTCGTCACTCAGCCGTTGACCTACTATTGCCTCCGGTCATTGGTTTAGTGCTTCAGTCACCGGTATGTACTAATTTCCTTTCTGAACCCCTCTGTTTCCTGTGAGTTAATGCCTCGGTCCTATTTATCTAGTGGTTATATACTGGCTTACTCACAGAGTATTCTGCTGGTACACAGTTCTATGAAGTCTTCTCTTTCAATAGCTGATCAGTGATACATTAATATAAGATGTAGTGTACAGAGCTATCGTCTTACAGCCGCTCTCTCTGACAGCCGTTCTCTATGACAGCCGCTCTCTCCGACAGCCGCTCTCTCTAACAGCCGCTCCATCACCTCTCACCTGAGCAGCCATGAAGTTATATTATATCTATACACTGACTATATTAACCAGCAAGGCTAAGTTATAAAATACACAAAACATGGAAACCCGCCTGACGGGGAATCTTTCCGAGAGTTGGGAAATCTTCTCTAAAAACTCCATGTCGAGCCAGAATGGAGAAAACATTGCTGACTGTTACCATGTGATTTATAACAACGAGTCACCTAGAGATAGCGAGCGCAGCCAAGAAGACCTTTCCATGTTCCTGAGCTCCATTCTGGCCGTATCTGTGAATGCCCTCAGGACTCCATCAGGGAAGTGTCCAAGACAATGGGCCCAAATCATGAATAATCACCGACGATCGCAACGTGCAAATCATAATGGAAACCAGAGGGGGAGAAGAGACTCAGAAACAAATGCGAATTACAGCTTGTGCCGTACCGAGCTCAAACTGCTGGTGTCAAGAAGATTTCTACAACTATAACTATTATTTTAATATTTATATTTTGATTTTATATAATATATTATATTATTATTATATTATTATATTATTTATATTTTTTATAATTTTTTTTATTAATATTTTTATTTAATTTTTTTATTTTTCTTTAATTCGATAGTTTACAATTCCTTAAAGCCTACACCTTGTTTGTAACTTTTCTGGATCTTCTGACATACATCTGTAGTTGAGCTGTAATATTATTTCCAGCCATTATATGACGTGTATTCTGCAGTTTTCGGCATCTATATGCTGTATCTGGAGTGTGCAGTTCTCTCTGTGCTGGTAAAGACTAGCTGACATACACTACACACAGTAAGTAGAGGAGAATCTGCTCTATAATGGTCTCTCTTACTCAGAAACATCCCCAGGACCATGAAGTACATACAGAGAAATACTGACCTGTACAAATATGAGTAAAGCACTTTGGTGGTGATACAAAGCTTCTATTTAGCTCCAGCATCTGGCTAATCCAGTGTTTCTCCCCTTACCTCCTGTATTTCCTGGTCACTTCTCCCCATATACACTTCTCCATGAGCCATCTACGTCATGTGATCTGTGGTTTGTTTACACATTATAGATAAGCAAACTGATTCAACCCAAACCCAAAACTTTGGAAGACTGGAACCTGGACCTCTTTTGGGCATTCTTAGAGCGTTCAATGCTCCTTCCCGATTTCCGTGGGACACTCACTCTTTCCTACCCCTGTCCCGCGGTCCTGCGCAGCTCCTTACATGTCCCGCTATCATCCTCCAATCACCGCCTGCTCTTATAACAGATAAGAGGCTGCGGTGATCGGAGGAATGCTCGACTATGGTTCAAGGACCTTGTGTGACATCACATGGTCACGTGACTAAGTGGGCGTATCAGTGTCCCTTGCAGTGAAGAGATCCGTGTAAGGTACTGAGAAGGGAGGGGGAAGGGGGATGTGAGATGCAGGATGGAGAGAGAGAGTGTGTGTTTGTCTGTCTGTTTGTCATTATACTGGGGGCAGAGATGGAGGGGGACATGAAACTGGGGGCAGATGAAAGGGGATATGAAACTGAGGGAGAAGTGGAGGGGGGGGGGGAGATGAAACCGGGGATAGAGATGGAGGAGGGGACATGAAATGGAGCAGATGAAGGGGGCGCTTAAACTGGGAGACATTAAACTGGGGACAACTGGAGGGGAGTATTAAACTGTGGGAGGAGCTGGAGCGGGACCTGTCTGCCTCTAGTTGGCACCAGGAGAGGGACTTAATACTGTGGGGCAGTTGGAAGGGAACATTACAAGATGAGGGCATATAATGTACGGGTGACTGTAGGAGGATTATACTGTGTCGAGGGACATGAAAAATGAATGAGAATGGGCGGAGCCAACATAAAAGTGGGAGGAGCTAAATTTGCCGTGGCGCGCTGTGCCATAAAGGGGTGTCCCGAATGGGGAACCACAATCTGTTATGTCCCCATAGGTCATATGGAGAGGGTTGTCTTGGTGAGACCTCCCCTTTAACTAGCACTAGGACTCCGTCAAACCAGTAGTCACTTTTCAACCCATCCACAAGTGATAGTAAAACTTATCTTCTGTTGTCAGTAGGCACTGTAGATCTGGAATTCTATTCACAGACCAGAAGTTTTAGGTCGAACACAACAGTGCTGCAAAGCATAGTAATGGGGTCACAACGAAAAGCTGTACCACTATGTACAGGAGACTGCAGCCTAGGGTGCGTCATGAAATGATTTGTATCAAATTCCCGAATTATTTCTTTTCGTAGTGTCTAGTAGATGAATGTTACTATTAGAATTAGCGATTGTATAAGACGCCGTATCACGGCCTGAAGAAGCGGTGACGTACACAGGTACTGACTTACAGCGCGGTAATAATGGGAACCAGGTCTGGGGCAGGGATCTGCGGGGAGGGTTTGGCAGGGTGAGAATGGTATTTTTGCTTTACACCTGTGATGAGGACCTGTCATCAGGGGCGGGTGACACAGGCCAGACCCCGACATTCCACATCAGTAACCGCCTCACACTTATCCCCAGTTAATAAGATGAATGTGACAGTCAGACCATTAAAAGCTGAAGTCTAAGCATTTACTGCTAAGTCTAGAACACGTACAGGAACCATATAACGGTATATAGTGTATACTCGTATAGTATATGGAATGGAGTCAAATCCAGCACCAAGAGTCAATATCATAAAATATACAGCATCAATAGAGGTGAAACTTGTGACCACTGAGCACAACGTATCAGCCACAATACATCACAGTGACACTAATGTATGTACACAGTGACCAGAAGAATAGTGAGCTCTGGAGTATAATACAGGATAAGTAATGTAATGTATGTACACAGTGAATACACCAGCAGAATAGTGAGCGCAGCTCTGGAGTATAATACAAGATAAGTAATGTAATGTATGTACACAGTGACTGTACCAGCAGAATAGTGAGCGCAGCTCTGGAGTATAATAGAGGATAAGTAATGTAATGTATGTACACAGTGAATACACCAGCAGAATAGTGAGCGCAGCTCTGGAGTATAATACAGGATAAGTAATGTAATGTATGTACACAGTGAATGCACCAGCAGAATAGTGAGCGCAGCTCTGAAGTATAATACAGGATAAGTAATGTTATGTATGTACACAGTGACTGTACCAGCAGAATAGTGAGCGCAGCTCTGGAGTATAATACAGGATAAGTAATGTAATGTATGTACACAGTGACTGCACCAGCAGAATAGTGAGCGCAGCTCTGGAGTATAATACATGATAAGTAATGTAATGTATGTACACAGTGACTGTACCAGCAGAATAGTGAGCGCAGCTCTGTATCAGGTGATAAAGAAAAAGTTCAAGGCAGTTTAACTAGAGCATATACATTGCTGCCAGTGAAAACTGCAAATTCCTGGAAAGTCAATATAATGACCAGCAACTGCTAAAGTAGAACTGAAAGGTTCATGGCCGTTCAGATGCAGGACATGGAGGTCAAAGAACTAAGCAGCTAGACTGAAAGGAGATGAAAGTTGGGACAATAGTAATACCCCCTAATACTTTTCCCATCTAATCCCCTACGGCTTTAAACTGTGGATGGACGATACCACACAAGGTGTGAGGGCTCTTTAATTAGCAAGACATATTAATGTTAGGGATAACAGGTCACCAACTTAACCTTCCAAATGTAGCAATAAAAATGAGCATTTTTCAAAGGATCTCATGGGGTCAGTCAGTACTCACTATGCTTGTACGGTCATTGGGTTACTTATCATGTATTGTTCCTGAGTTACATCCTGTATTATACTCCAGAGCTGCGCTCACTCTTCTGCTGGCATAGGTGGCAGTATTATAGTAGTTATATTCTTGTACATAGGAGCAGTATTATAGTAGTTATATTCTTGTACATATGAGGTAGTATTATAGTAGTTATATTCTTGTACATAGGAGCAGTATTATAGTAGTTATATTCTTGTACATAGGAGGTAGTATTATAGTAGTTATATTCTTGTACATAGGAGTAGTATTATAGTAGTTATATTCTTGTACATAGGAGCAGTATTATAGTAGTTATATTCTTGTACATAGGAGTAGTATTATAGTAGTTATATTCTTGTACATAGGAGCAGTATTATAGTAGTTATATCCTTGTACATAGGAGTAGTATTATAGTAGTTATATTCTTGTACATATGAGGTAGTATTATAGTAGTTATATTCTTGTACATATGAGGTAGTATTATAGTAGTTATATTCTTGTACATAGGAGCAGTATTATAGTAGTTATATTCTTGTATATAGGGGGCAGTATTATAGCAGTTATATTCTTGTACATAGGAGTAGTATTATAGTAGTTATATTCTTATACATAGGAGGTAGTATTATAGTAGTTATATTCTTGTACATAGGAGTAGTATTATAGTAGTTATATTCTTATACATAGGAGGTAGTATTATAGTAGTTATATTCTTGTACATAGGAGTAGTATTCTAGTAGTTATATTCTTGTACGTAGGAGTAGTATTATAGTAGTTATATTCTTGTACGTAGGAGCAGTATTATAGTAGTTATATTCTTGTACGTAGGAGCAGTATTATAGTAGTTATATTCTTGTACGTAGGAGCAGTATTATAGTAGTTATATTCTTGTACGTAGGAGCAGTATTATAGTAGTTATATTCTTGTACATAGGAGCAGTATTATAGTAGTTATATTCTTGTACATAGGAGCAGTATTATAGTAGTTATATTCTTGTACATAGGAGCAGTATTATAGTAGTTATATTCTTGTACATAGGAGCAGTATTATAGTAGTTATATTCTTGTACATAGGAGCAGTATTATAGTAGTTATATTCTTGTACATAGGAGCAGTATTATAGTAGTTATATTCTTGTACATAGGAGCAGTATTATAGTAGTTATATTCTTGTACATAGGAGCAGTATTATAGTAGTTATATTCTTGTACATAGGAGCAGTATTATAGTAGTTATATTCTTGTACATAGGAGGTAGTATTATAGTAGTTATATTCTTGTACATAGGAGTAGTATTATAGTAGTTATATTCTTGTACATAGGAGCAGTATTATAGTAGTTATATTCTTGTACATAGGGGCAGTATTATAGTAGTTATATTCTTGTACATAGGGGCAGTATTATAGTAGTTATATTCTTGTACATAGGAGTAGTATTATAGTAGTTATATTCTTGTACATAGGAGTAGTATTATAGTAGTTATATTCTTGTACATAGGAGTAGTATTATAGTAGTTATATTCTTGTACATAGGAGGTAGTATTATAGTAGTTATATTCTTGTACATAGGAGCAGTATTATAGTAGTTATATTCTGTACGTAGGAGCAGTATTATAATAGTTATATTCTTGTACGTAGGAGCAGTATTATAGTAGTTATATTCTTGTACATAGGAGGTAGTATTATAGTAGTTATATTCTTGTACATAGGAGGTAGTATTATAGTAGTTATATTCTTGTACATAGGAGGTAGTATTATAGTAGTTATATTCTTGTACATAGGAGTAGTATTATAGTAGTTATATTCTTGTACATAGTAGTATTATAGTAGTCATATTCTTTAACATAGGGGGCAGTGCTATAGAGTTATATTCTCTGAAGTAATGATATGCCCCCCACAGTTATAGCCCTGATATCAACATCATCCCGTCTATCTGGGATGACATGAAGAGACTTAGGATCGCAACAAGCCTACATCCACAGAAGATCTGTACTTAGTTCTCCAAGATGGCGATGCAAACAACCTCCCTGCCCAGTTGTGTTAAAATCTCTCAGCAAGTACCAAGACAAATTGATGGAAAGCAAAGGCATCTGTTATAAAGATTTTTGAGCCTCTCAGGTCTTGGTTGTTATTTGTATCAGCACTCAGTTTGTTATGTATGGGTAATCTGTGTGATACATGAGCTATACATGTACTATACAGTATGTAGCAGACAGCTGAATCATACAATATTGGGGAGATTTTAATCAATTTTGGTGCAATTTTTTATGCAATTCGGGCCCATTTTACTTATGAAATTTCTCCCCCTTTTTTGCAAATTGTAATGTAAAGTAATGAAATTCCATATTCATAATGCTGGATGTGGAGGATGATGGGATTATCCCAGTGGCAATACACATGTCCGGAGAAAGACACCGGAGGTGAGCGATGTATATCTGAGAACAGGCGGAGGGTCCCATAATCCCATCTATTCTTTATCGCCGCAGTTACAAGTTGTCTGACATTCCAGAAAAAATTATTCAAAATCATTCCTTTTCATTCATCATTGTATGAGCGTAGGAGTGCACAAGAATATTTTTGGAACCTCCACATGCAGCAATGATTCTCAGCGCTCGGCGGTTCGGGTCACATCCATACAATAATATTTTATTTGCTGACTTACTAATGGGACTATAATGTAACAGCTGGACAGATCGATAAGGAAGGAGGCCAACGAGAGGAGAACAAGGGCCAAAGCCGCCATGTGGCTTTACATTCATGGCCTCTATAGAAAGATGATGTGGCTCTTCCTAAAAGGTTATTCCCATCTCGAGGATCGTAAACTTGTAGCTTAACCCTTAAAACCCCTAGCGGGACTAAAAAAAAATTAAATTAAAAAAAAATATAAACAAAAAAAATTACAAACAATTAAAAATCGGGCAGAAGGCTGTGGTGGGAAGGGGTTAAAGGGGACGTTACACCCCCTCCGCCAACACCCATCTCATCGCATCCTTCAATAGGTTCCTCTCCGATTCTGGTTCAGTTGGAATTTTTCCTCTAGTCTCCATTATTCCTGAGCAATCAGTGTTGTTAGTTTCAGCAGAACTAGGCTCTCGACTGTCTGGTGGGCGGTCCTGGGTTGTAGTAAATAGACAAGAACCGCCCACCTGACAGTCGAGAATATAGGTGTGTTGAAACTAACAGAAATTATTGTTTGGGAATGCTTGAGGTTAGAGAAAAAATTCCAGTTGCTACAAAATTGGTGAAACTGATCCTACTGTAGGAAGCAAAAAAACTGGTTGTTGGTGGAGGTGGTGAAAGGTCTCCTTTAATCTAACTATAGTGTTTTACCCAATACATAACTTTACCTATAATCCTCTGTTTGTCAGATACAGCTGGTTATATCTCAGTGCTTGCAGTTTATTGCCTAGGTTGCAGACCACCTCTGCTATCTGGTAGTAGTGGCTGGTCTAGTGACATCGTCCTTGTTCCAGTCTACCGCTTATCTTTACTGTAATGGAGCCTTTTGTTCTTTAACAGGGTTTTCCAACCCAAATCGAGTTTTCATAATGATGACCTATTCCCGTAATGGTGAACCTATGGCACCGCTGCCAGAGGTGGCACTCAGAGCCCTCTCTTTGGGCACCCATCCGTGGAACAGATTATACTCTGTGGGGGCCACCGTGGAGAAAATTGTACTGTGTGGGGACCATTGTGATGCAGATTATAATGTGTGGGAACCACTGTGCAGCAGATTATACTGTGTGGGGACTACTGTGCAGCAGGTTATACTGTGTGGGGGCCACTGTGGAGCTGATTGTACTGTGTGGGGGCCACTGTGCAGCAGATTATACTGTGTGGGGACCACTGTGCAGCAGATTATACTGTGTGGGGACCACTGTGCAGCAGATTATACTGTGTGGGGACTACTGTGCAGCAGATTATACTGTGTGGGGACTACTGTGCAGCAGATTATACTGTGTGGGGACCACTGTGGAGCTGATTGTACTGTGTGGGGACCACTGTGGAGCTGATTGTACTGTGTGGGGACCACTGTGGAGCTGATTGTACTGTGTGGGGGCCACTGTGGAGCTGACTGTACTGTGTAGGGGCCACTGTGGAGCTTTTTTTTTTTTTTCTTTAATTGTAAATCCCACATAGAGCTCACAATGTACATTTTTCCCTATCAGTATGTCTTTGGAATATGGGATGGAAATCCATGCAAACACGGGGAGAACATACAAACTCCTTGCAGATAGTTTTTTTGCCTTTGGCAGGATTTGAACATCAGGACTCCAGCGCTGCAAGGCTGCAGTGCTAACCACTGAGCCACCATGTGGCCCCACTGTGGAGCGGATTATACTGTGTGGGGACCACTGTGTAGCAAATTGTACTGTGTGGAGACACTGTGAAGAAGATTGGACTGTGTGAGGGTCACAGTGGAGCAGAAAGCTCTATAAAGCCCCATTCGTAGGACCTTATTTTTCAGGTCTTTAATTGTGTGCAATTGTGGATCTGAACATTATTAAGGTTAAATTGCCGTGTTGACACTTTGTGATAATTTATTGGGTTTTGGGTTGCAGTTTGGGCACTCGGTCTCTAAAAGGTCCGCCACAAACCACGCATAGGTCAGTGGGAGTTGGAAGGTGCTGGTGGACGGAAGCACCTGTAGCACTTCTCCTATTTGAGTACTAGGTGCAGTGTATCAGACGCATTCTTTGCATCAGATGCATCCATTGCATAGCAGTGTTTGTAGAGAACATGCGCTGCCCGTCCAATAGCAGGTGCAGGGACTGGGAAGAATTTTTTTTTTTTTACAGTTTTCAAAAGTTCGAATTTTTGCAAAGGTATCAAAATATAACAAACACTCAGAAAACCTGTAAGAAAATGGAACAATTGTATAGGTAATAGGTTATTCTGCTGATCACATGACCAGACGGGAAAGCTGGTGTCAATGGTAGGTCATACTGTGACTGCAGAGTGGCAAAATGGAGAATATGGTGAGCCAACAGGTCCACCAAGTCTCCCAAAAGGAAAAGGGTTTCACATCACTCGGGGGAGCCCATATCAGTAAGCTCGGGTGGAAAGGGGCTAACAAAAGTTAGGGGCGCTAAAAACAACAATAAGGCATTGTGTGTGTTCCTTAGGGCAATATCAATCCTGCTATCTACTGCCACACTGCGACTTCTGAGGTTGTAAATTTGTAAGGCTACCATGCACACACGAGCTTGTGTATGGGGTCATAGAGACTAAGGGTCCATTCACACTGAGTATTTTGACGCTGATTTTGAGGCTGAATCTGCGTCAGAATCCACGTGGAAAAAAAAAAGTCTCCCATTGACTTCATCGTACAAAATATTACGAGGTAACGTAACAAAGTGCAATCTGTCCCACAAAACATAGGCCCCCATACAAAAAAAAAAAAAGTTATGGATTTTGGTAAGGAGGAAGTATTCAAAAAGAACAATGAACAGCTGTGGCGCGAAGGGTTAACTTTGCAATTTTCTTAACAGAAGGCGACATTGTTATAGCCGCAACTATCGTGAAAGGAGGGGCCAGACGAATGCCGGAATTTTTCTACATTTTTTCCAGTCCGATACCCTTAAAGGGAATTTTCCCACTTGCATGAACCGTTGCTTTGAGTACATGCCATGGCCTTGACATCAGACTTGCCACTGTCTTTGTACTCCGAATTGTCAAAGAAAAATGTTGGCATCTTTCAAATAACTGATAACATTAATCCTGTTATGGCGGCCGAGGGGGTTACAGCGTATGGAACGACAATGGGATGAGATATGGATAGGAAAGGAAAATCAAAGCCTGGAATGTTCTAATCATAACAGGACTCTAAACACATGGTGGAACCATAAATCCAGACTGTTCACACCATGCAGAAATATAGATGTGATATGGGATGTCATGTGATCAGGATGAACAGCACCCCCAGCACCTTATAAGTCTACAGCAGTACAAGCTCCTGCTGCTACCTCAGTGCATTAGAGGACATGTTATATTCATTCTGTTCTTGTATATAGGGGGGCAGTATTATAGTAGTTATATCCTTGTACATGGGGGCAGTATTATAGTAGTTATATTCTTGTACATAGAGGGCAGTATTATAGTAGTTATATTCTTGTAAATAGGAGGTAGTATTATAGTAGTTATATTCTTGCACATAGGAGCAGTATTATAGTAGTTATATTCTTGTACATAGGAGCAGTATTATAGTAGTTGTATTCTTGTACATAGGAGGTAGTATTATAGTAGTTATATTCTTGTACATAGGAGTAGTATTATAGTAGTTATATTCTTGTACATAGGAGCAGTATTATAGTAGTTGTATTCTTGTACATAGGAGGTAGTATTATAGTAGTTATATTCTTGTACATAGGAGTAGTATTATAGTAGTTATATTCTTGTACATAGGAGCAGTATTATAGTAGTTATATTCTTGTACATAGGAGCAGTATTATAGTAGTTATATTCTTGCACATAGGAGCAGTATTATAGTAGTTGTATTTGTTAGGAGTATTTAGGTTCATTACTTTCTATTTTTCTTACCTGGGGAGTTTTTGGCTGCGCAGTGTCTGGGGTGGCATCCTGCGGGGTTGTCCTGTCGTGGGTATTGGTGCACACCTTCTGACTTGCACGCGCGCACTGCTGGTAGGCAGCTTTATTTCCTGGTTGATTAGTCTGTCCTCCCATTTGCACCTGGGAGGAGTGGTCTCTACTCTGTATTTAAACCCATGCCTCCCATGGTTCTGTGCTGAGTGTCGCTTTTACAGAGCTAGGCCTTAGCAGGAGGAGTAGGTGGTTATCTGGGATAGAGGAAGTTCCGTGGTTGGTTTTTGGGAGGTTTGGGTGAACGAGTTGGTTTGTGTGTTTTCCCTTCTGTGTTCACCAATCCTCCCTCTGTGTATAATTGACTGTGTGAGTGAATTGCCTTATCCTTTGATTTCTACTCAGTTTCCCTGTGTTTGTTTCCTAGTGTAAGGTTCCTTCCCATATTGGTTTGGGGGAATCCTTTCCCACATTTTTCCTGTGTGCTGCTTGTGTTGTTAGTCAGCGCACACCCTTGTCAGTCCCTGTCAGTAGCAGCTTCACTTGTTCGTTAGGGGTGACCCCCTTTAGTCTCCAGTCCCTAGAGATCTTATAGGGCATTCCTTCTCCCACTTCCCTCTAGGCCTACGGTATCAGTGAGAGAGGAGCTGTCGGGGTCAGGCTTAGCCTGAGTACAGCCGACCCACACCCGTGAGGCTGGGACCGGGATAGCTAGTGGGAGTAGTGCAGGGCGAGATTCCCTACTGCTATTCCTTAGCCCCGTTGCAGCTACCTGGACTGACATAACAGTATTCTTGTACATAGGAGTAGTGTTATAGTAGTTATATTCTTGTACATAGGAGTAGTATTATAGTAGTTATATTCTTGTACATAGGGGGCAGTATTATAGTAGTTATATTCTTGTACATAGGGGTAGTATTATAGTAGTTATATTCTTGTGCATAGGAGCAGTATTATAGTAGTTATATTGTTGTACATAGGAGCAGTATTATAGTAGTTATATTCCTGTACATAGGAGTAGTATTATAGTAGTTATATTCTTGTACATAGGGAGCAGTATTACAGCAGTTATATTCTTGTACATAGGAGCAGTATTATAGTAGTTATATTCTTGTACATAGGAGTAGTATTATAGTAGTTATATTCCTGTACATAGGAGCAGTATTATAGTAGTTATATTCTTGTACATAGGAGTAGTATTATAGTAGTTATATTCTTGTACATAGGAGCAGTATTATAGTAGTTAAATTCTTGTACATAGCAAGCAATGTTACAGTTATTTATATATTTGTACATGGTGGACAGTATTATAACAGTTATATTCGTGTTCATAATATAAAAAAGTAAACTTTTTGGAACCATAAAATATGCATTAAGGACAAGGATTTAATAGGTATTTTGCAGTATTATACATTCATATTGGCCGTCCCCTTGTATAAATATATTTTAGATGGAAATGTTCTTATAAATCTATGATATTAGACGGCCACTCGGTACATCAGGTTACGATATCACAGATAACACCATTTACAGCCTTCACTTTTCAACAGTTCCCAAACTCATGTAACAGAAAATGTAAATACTCCTGACACAGTTCCCGCTATATAACCTCTTACTAGATTCAATTCCTTTCTCATTTTCCCCATCCTCCGAGGCTGAAGCATCCCCCCCTTCTCCCAATCCTTTTTACAAGTTGGCAATCTCCTTCATGTTTGCTGGAATGGAGCCATTCACAATAATGAAAGGGGGAGATGTATCAAAAATGGTAAAAGTCGCACTCTGCAAATGTCTAAATATTTTCACCAGCACAATCAAAAGATTTCCTATAATAACCAATAACATTATGAAATTTTTTGTGTCAGTGAATACAATTCAAGTATCTTTGTAGGAATAAAAAGCTTCATTAATCATAAAGTAACAATAAATGCACGGGCCCTGATATATACAGTACAGTGGTGGGTGGCCCAGATGCTGCAGATCTCCACATTCCCAGCCTCAAGATAAGTATCCAGCCCTCATACAGGAAAAAAGGGACATTAAAGTCAATTGCTGCTTCAAAGAGATACAAATTACAGTGTCTAGAGCACTTAAAGAGACACTCCGCCAACAGTTGTACTCTATATTACACTCCACATCTTCCATATGGACCTGATCAATGTCACTTTTACCATTACGATGGTGCCGGATACAAAGAAACTGGTCACGTGGCAACAAGGTGACCATCAAGGACAGCAGTGCCGCCATCCTATAAAGCAAGTAAGCACAGATAGTGCTGCCTCATCTCTCACTATAAATGAAGTAAGGTACTGAAAATTCTGCTGTTATTCCCCTATATTTGATATAGTTACAGATAGTACTGTCTCCTTGTCCCTCAATGTAAATATAGAAACAGAAAATACCGAATCTGTATCAATTATATAGGCACAGATAGTACTGCATTCCTTTGTCTCAAAGTAAAGTAGACACTTATAGTATATCATATAGTATATATTATATAGGCACAGATAGTACTGCATTCCTTTGTCTCAAAGTAAAGTAGTCACATATAGTATATCATATAGTAAATATTATATAGGCACAGATAGTACTGCATTCCTTTGACTCAAAGTAAAGTAGACACATATAGTATATCACATAGTAAATATTATATAGGCACAGATAGTACTGCATTCCTTTGTCTCAAAGTAAAGTAGTCACATATAGTATATCATATAGTAAATATTATATAGGCACAGATAGTATTGCATTCCTTTGTTTCAAAGTAAAGTAGACACATATAGTATATCATATAATACATATTATATAGACACAGATAGTACTTCATTCCTTTGTCTCAAAGTAAAGTAGACACATAGTATATCATATAGTATATGTTATATAGGCACAGATAGTACTGCATTCGTCTCAAAGTAAAGTAGACACATATAGTATATTATATCATACATATTATATAGGCATAGATAGTACTTTGTCTTAAAGTAAATTTAGGTAAAGATTGGATTGCCTTCTTGTCTCTCACCGTAAAAGAATATAGGCACTGAAAATACCAAATCATTATAATTATCTAGACACAGTCTGTCAATGTAAATAATATTGAAACAGAAAATGCATTTGTAAGTTATATAGACACAGATAGTACTACCTTCCTCTCTCAAAGTAAATGATATAGGTTCTGAGAGTCCTGCCTCCTTGTCTCTCATTGTAAATAATATAGGCCCTGAAAAAAACATCCTTATAATTATCTAAACACAGATAGTACTGCCTTCCCACAATAGTGTTGTCTCATAAAGTACATGATGTAGATACATATAGTACTGCCTTCTTGTCTCTTATTGTAAACATTGAAACAGAAAATACATGTGTATAGGTTAGGTAGACACAGATAGAACTATCTTCCTCTCAAAGAAAATGATGGAGTTACATAGAGTACTGACTCCTTGTCTCTCACAGAAAATAGTGACCGCATGAATTATTTAGACACAGATAGTATTGCCTTCCTGTCTCATTGTAAATGATGTAGGTGCAGATAGTGCTGTCTTCATCTCTTTTACAAACTACATGATGTAGGTTGATGGTACTGCTTCATTGTCTCTCACTGTAGGTTAGAAAAAACTGACTGTGTAAATTATGTAGGCACAGATAGTATTGCCTTCCTCTGTCTCAAAGTAAATTAAGTCGTAGCTATCTCTAGCTCTCATTGTTTATTGACTTGATGTACCCCTACCCTTTTCTTTTTTCTATACCCCCATAAACATTTGGAAAATCAATAAAACTTGTTGAATTAAAAACAAAGTAAATTATGTAGCCCAGTGAACAGTCACGGTAAATAATATAGACACAGAAAATGCAGACTCCTTTTAATTATTTGGATACAGATAGTACTGCCATCCTAGTCCCATTGTAAATGCAGATAATTTTGCCATCCTCTTTCAATGTACATGACATAGGCAGATATAGTACTGCCTCCTTGTCTCTCACTGTAAATTATGCATACACAAGACAGGTCGGCCTCCTTGTCCCACTGTAAATGTGACTCCACTTCCGAGGCACCGAAAGTGGAGTCACATAATTCACTATTACGATCATTTTAATGTCAGTATCATAGTTTAGTTAAAATTAGAATCTGTGATATGAGCGTGGTAAGGGCATTTGTTTTCTTTAGTTTGTTGCCTTCTTTTTCACACATTGTGCCTCATAAGAGAGTAACTTGGGTGCATTTCATTAGTTTTTTTTGATTGCTGATTTCCCCTGTAACAGTCAGTGCACACGCAATTTTTTGGCAAGGATTTTAACGCCAAATCCGCCTCAAAATCCAACTCCAAAAAAAGCCTCCCAATAGAGTTCTGATTTTGAGGTGGATTCAGCATCAAAATCCTCACCAAAAAACTCAGTGTGCACGGACCCTAACTAGTCCTTACATACACAGTCCAGTCATATTAATGTGACCACCGCCTACTTTTGACATCAACGTTAAATAACCAATGGCAGAAGGCGCGTGTCATCAGCCATCTGGGTGCACTCATCATTGTGGAAGGCTCAACACAAGTATGCATCTATCCTTGCGGACCATGTTCACCCCTACATGCAAATTGCTTTTCCTCAGGATGATGGCATCTACCAGCAGGACAATGCAACGTGTCATAAAGCTTGCAGTGTATGTGCGTGGTTCGAGGAGCACCAGGATGAGTTCACCGTACTCCCTTGGCCAGCAAATTCCCCAGACATGAACCAATCGAGAATCTGTGGGACCACCTCGATCAGGTTGTTCGCACCATGGATGCTCAACCGCGTAACCCAGCACAGCTGGCCATGGCACTGGAGTCGGCATGGCTCAACATCCCAGTGATCATCATCACAATATCCCCTCTCTTCCTGCATGTCTCACAGCGGTCCGCTCTGCCAAAGGGGGTTATTCGGGATTTTGACAGGTGGTCACCTTAATGTGACTGGACTGTATATTAGTCCCGATTACTGAAGGTATATAGCCTCCTAGCATTCTATAGTGCTGATATGGGTCCACTAGAAATGGCTTCCTAGAATTTTTCAAAATTTGTCAATGTCTAAAGGGGCTTATGTTAACTGGGATTGTATAAACTTTAAAATGAAAAAGATTCCAATTTGGATAGAACTTGATGATATTAGCAAAAATTCCAAGTCCCGTGGTAACTTTCTGCTCCGAATACTTTGAGTTTATTTATTCATTCATCAGACCCTCACATGTGGGCCTACGGATTTGCTACAAATCAGCGTTCTTTATTTGTGTAGCGGGCACCGCCGCCTGTCACCGCATGTGATCTACACTCAGGACACGTTGATAAATGACTCACATGGATTGCGGTAAATAAATCATCGCTAGAAGCCGCTCACCCTCAGCACTATTAGGATTATTCAGGAATATTGATATCCGGGTACATAGGGCCCGGTGCTAAACAAGTGCCAGATGTGACATCCAGTGGCCTGAGGGGGGTAATTACAGGTGAGGAATAGAATGATGGCTTCCTTCTTGAAAATGTAAAATATTAACCCCCCCTTATTCCAGGAAAAGCTGAATATAGAGTTTAGGGTTTGTTTTTTTTGTTTTTTCCAAACTCATTTAAAATCAAGTCAGACCATTGGTTTAGCTTGTTGCACCTCATCCATACCAAGGCCATTGTTCCTGGTACATTCGCCACACACTATGGATTAATCTTGGCCAAAGTATGCAGGTCTCTCGACTTTCCTTCGATGACAGATATGGGAAGAGAGAAGGATTGAGATGTTGGAAGTGTCTCCCTCCATTCAGCCAGCTTTAGTCTTCTGTTAGAGGTATTTGTTGGGAGTATCTAGTATATAAGCATACAGTAGTATACACAGTCCAGTCACATTAAAGGGATCCTATCATTCAGATTTTTTTGTCCCTAACACATAGGAATAGCCTTAAGAAAGGCTATTCGTCTCCTACCTTTAGATGTCTTCTCCGCGCTGCCGTTCTGTAGAAAACCCAATTTTTGCCAGTATGCAAATGAGTTCTTTCGCAGCACTGGGGGCGTCCCCACCGCTGCCAGAGAATTGTCTCCAGCGCCGCCACCTTCTTTGTCTGCAGCGTCATCTTCAATGTCTTCTTCCGGTGCAGGCTCGTAACTTCTAGGCGTCGGCCCTTGAGCAGAGCAGACTACGCAGGCACACAGGCCACGGAAAAATGGCCGCTTGCACAGTATTGTTAGCGGCCATTTTCCTGTGGCCTGTGCTGATCCATTGTGCCTTCCACAATGATGAGTACACCCAGACGGCAGATGACACGTGCCTTCTGCGTTTGGTTATTTAATGCTGATGTCAAAAGTAGGCGGTGGTCACATTAATAAGACTGGACTGTGTATGTCACCAATGCAACAACAGTCTCAAACATGTTATTTATTTCTCTTACTTGTATAGTGCCATCATATTCCACAACAGATTGTCAATCACTGTCCCATATACAGCTCACAATCTACATTCCCAATCAGTATGTCTTTAGAGTGTTGGAGGAGGAAACCCAAGTAAAAACTCCTTGCAGATGTTGTCTTTGGTCAGATTCGATCCGAGTATTCCAGCTCTGTAAAGCAACAGTGCTAACCCCGAGCCACCGAAATTCCACATGCCCTATCATCTGAGCTGAACCTGCTGAATTCTTCAATGTAGGGTGACTGATGTGTAAGAGGCCCTCCCAACTCTTCCACTTTTCTTGATCCATTTGTTTTGGCAGGATTTAGCCTTTATGTCAAAGGTTTAGGCAGCAGCTTGTAAAAGGACTGAAAAATGTGTCTGCTACTCTCTTCCAAAACATGGGAGGAAGAAGTATAGCCGTGACGGAGGCGACGGAAGCTGTAGCCTGAGTATTAAGAGAAGTGCCACTAGAGACGACAAGGGGACTGTTGTTGTGTGTACTGGACTGTGAAGTGGTGACAGAGAAAGGTAGACAGGATAGTCTCTTAGCATCTGACGCCCGGATCCTGCACCCATCAGCTAGTGGATGGGTAGCTCATGCAGCACAGCTTCTATTCAAATATTAGGCACACAACTATGGACCAGTATACACCACTATAGAGTGGATAGAGCTGCAGCTCGGCGCCTATCACTTGAATAGGAACAGAGCTGCTTCTGGCCTCATCCAAAGCAATAGTTTCCAGGGCTCAGAGACAGCCATAACAACTTGTTGTTGCGGAGTCCAGTGGTCGAATCCCAAGCAAACAAACCTAGAATCCCCGAGCGCTGAAGCAAAAACAATGTGTGTGCTACGCTCTCCAAACCGGAGCAGAACTAGGACCCGGAGTTCTTCACCAGAGATCCTGATGGTGGAGTTAGACTTGGTAAAAGTCTGAAGCCTGGATCCGCAACTGCCCAGAGAGCGACACACACCCAACGAACCCCAAGTAGGAGGACCAAGACACTATCTTTAGAGTGAAGTCCAAGAGAGCGGGAAGGAGTAGATGAACAGGAGGGTAATCCAGGGAAAACACGAAGATACCCGAGGAACAAATCTATGGTCAAGCAGGCTGAGTCGATAACTGGAGGTCACGTGGTAATAGAAGGCAGAGGCGGAAGCGTGGTCAGGGAAGCCGGGTCAAACAGTAGAGGAAATCTGAGTGGCCAAAACAGGATCCAAAAGGGAGGTCAGGAGGAAGCCAATGATCATACACAGGAGGTCAGGATGGTACCGAATCAGGATCACGGAGGAGAGGTCTGTAAAGCAAGCCAGGACAAACAATCCAGGGAATCCAAGAACAGGAGGGAAGCAGGAGAGGCTTGTCACAATGAGTGGATACTGTGGGGTAAATGAATAACCAGCGGCGGGCCTAAGACAGAATGAGGCCTATATAGCTGACCTCCTGACCCCGGAAGTGCCAGTCCCGGCACTAGGGAGAAGCCGGAACCTCCGCACACTCAAGCGGAGGCCTCCGGACCACCCCAGCGCCAGCAGTGATCTCGGCGCTGGACAGGGATCGGGTCGAGTGCCTCCGCGCAACACGGCGGAGGCCCCGGCCCGTCCTAACACAAATACTGATGGCCTAATCTGTGGCCACCTTAAAAGTATGACGCGTTCATGCCATGGGCATAGGAGCTGTACCCGTGGCTTGACTTCCTACACAGCTAAGACACAGGACTAGCTACCAAAGTCGGAATGTACGCCGAATCCATCTTCTTCACCCCTCAGATGCCATGATCAATAGTGATCATGGTATCTGAGTGGTTTTAGGACAAGATCATCCTCCCTGCCACCCCTCAAATACCCCATGATGAGATTACGGAGTCTGAGGGTTGCTCAGCTATCTATCCCTATTGCACATAGGGAGCCTATTTGTGATGTACTGCAATACAATGTATTCCAGTAGATTGCACTAAGGATCAGAGATCCCAGGCTCAAGTTTATTGGATGGGAAAAAATAGTTTAAAAGGTTAAAACTAAAGTATACAAAATTATAAGTTAAAAAAAACACCTTTTAATAAAAAAAAAAAAAAAAAATGTAAAAACAAAAACATTTTATGTGTCCCCATGTGCGTATAAGCCAGAACTATCCAAAAATAGTGTTATTTATCCCGTACAGTGAACGCTATAAAAATATATACTACCATGCGCAAAAAATCAATGTATTTTGGTCATCAAAAAATAGCAATAAAAACGATGATGTCATACATACCAACCATTGGTACCAATAAAAGCTACAGCTTGCCCCGCAAACAAAGAGCCATGACAGATCTCCATCAACAAAGCAGTAAAAAAGTTATAGGTGTCAGAATTCGGTGAGCCCAGGAAAATCCTTGATTTTCGAAACGTAATGTTGTATTAGTAAATGCAGTAAAATATAAAACCAATATAAATCTGGTATCGTTGTAATCGGAATGACAAAGCTGCCATGTCTTTATTAATGCAGAGTGAGCACTGTAAAAAAAATGCAAAAAATTTAAGACAGAACTGTGTTTTTTTTCCACATGGACCTCCCCGAAAACATTAAAGGTAATCAAAATATTATATGTACCCCCAAAATAGTGGCAAATGAAAGTACAACTTGTCATGCAAACAATAAGCCCTCACATAGCTATGTGACGAAAAAATAAAGTTCCAAAATTTGGAAGGCGGAGAAGGAAATATGAAAACTGTCACTGAGCATTAACGTGCAAACTATCCTGTGTCATTAAAGGGATCCTATCATTGGATACCCTTTTTTTCTCCCTAACACGTAGGAATAGCCTTAAGAAAGGCTATTCTTCTCCTACCTTTAGATGTCTTCTCCGCGCCACCATTCGGTAGAAATACCGGTTTTTGTCGGTATGCAAATGAGTTCTCTCGCAGCACTGGGGGTGGTCCCCAGCACTCAAACAGCACTGGGGGCGTCCCCAATGCTGTGAGAGAAATATCCAGCGCCACCTCCATCTTCTTCTGAAACGCCCTCTCCCTTTGTCTTCTTCCCTGCTGGATTTGAATATTCTAGGCCTCGGGCAGAGCCGACTACGCATGCCTGGCCAATTACACCAGCTTACTGTGTAAGCAGACATTTTCTTGTGGCCTGAGCATGCGCAGTCGGCTCTACCTAAGGCCTATAAAATTGAAACCCAGGACGGAAGAAGATACAGGGAGAGGCCGTTGCAGAAGAAGATGGAGGCGGCGCTGGAGAGTTCTCTTGTTCAAGGTGTGCGGTCATTTTATGCACGACGTTGCACAGAATAAAGGAAACAACAGAGAAAACATCAGAGATCAGACAAAAAAAACATCACGCACATCAGGATCAGTACAAGATAAGAAGAGGGGTTCCAAATTGGCGTAAAAATTTTGATGGAGAGTAGAGTCTTCCTTTGCTTCGGTGATCTTCGAAACCATGGATTAATGGTGAAGGCTGTTGTCACAAAACAGAGATTACGGTCACCATGGTTGCGCTTGTATATCTCGCAGCGAATCGTCTGGGGAGTCTATGAGATACTCCGCATACTTCACCATGACACAGCAGCCACAGTCCGATCCAGGAAAATATTCCTCAAACCAAAAACATGCCAGTGAGCGGCTGCGACATCTGCACAAGACATTAGATGGGAAGCTGCACGTTTCCTTCCAGAGATTGTTCATATTTAATCCGTGTGTCTTCTTTACTGGCAGGAGATGGCTCGCTATAGGGCTCCGTTCACATCTTTTCTCTTTTTTTTTTTTTTCCCAAAGCAAGAAAAATGAATCTGAAAAGTTTTCTAACAAAAAAAAATTTCCAAAACTGGTAAACAATAATTTTTTTTTCGAGGCTAGTTTTGGATCAAATTTATTGCAATAATTTTTTAACCCCTTCCCGCCAATGGCATTTTTTGATTTTCGTTTTTGACTCCCCTCCTTCTAAACCCCATAACTTTTTTATTTCTCCGCTCCCAGAGCCATATGAGGTCTTAATCTTTGCGGGACAAATTTTTCTTCATGATGCCGCCATTAATTATTCTGTATAATGTACTGGGAAACTGGAAAAAAATTCAGAATGGGGTGAATTTGAAGAATAAATGCATTTCTGCGACTTTCTTACGGACTTTGGTTTTACGGCGTTCACTGTGCAGCCAAAATGACATGTCCCCGGTATTCTGTGTTTCGGTACGGTTCTGGGGATACCAAATTTATATGGTTTTATTTACATTTTAACCCCTTTAAAAAAATCCAAAACTGCTTTTTTTTTTTTCTAAAAGTCACCATATTCTGACAGCCGTAACTTTTTTATACGTCCATGTACGGGGATGCATAGGGCGTCATTTTTTGCGGGGCCGGGTGTACTTTTTAGTTCTACCATATTCGGGAAATGTTATTGCTTTGATCACTTTTTATTCAAATTTTTATCAGAATCAAAACAGTGAAAAAACAGCGGTTTGGTGCTTTTGACTATTTTTCCGGCGACGGCGTTTACCGTACAGGAAAAATATTTTTATAGATTTGTCGAGCGGGCGATTTCGGACACAGGGATACCTAACATGTATGTGTTTCACAGTATTTAACTACTTTTATATGTGTTCTAGGGAAAGGGAGGGATTTGAATTTTTAATACTTTTTTTTAAAAAATCATATTTTTTTTACTTTTTTTTATTTAATTTTTTTTTGCATTTGTTAGACCCCCCTAGGGGTCTGATTGAAATGCATTGCAAAAAATCATTATTTCTTTTGCAGGCTGCTCTAAAGAAAGTGAAAGCAGACTGGCTGCGAGCCTTTACAAGGCTCCTGGCTGTCATGGAAATGTGATGTCGGCCCTGGAGCATGCTCCAGCAATCACCAGGATCGCCCATGCGCCACTGGGAAAATGACGCCTCCAGCGCCTTTGACCACGGCGCCGAAGGAATTAATGTTTCCGATCAGTCCGGGGACGATCGGAGACATTAGCGCCGGTTGTCTACACCATAGTTACACACCCGGCATGCGCCGTACTATTACGACGGATGTCGGGAAAGGGTTCAAATATTTTTGCTCCAAAAGTGGGATGAATAATACATTTTACCTCTACAGCGCCAACATATCCCGTAGCCCTTTACAAATTGTAGGGTTGAAGTACCGACAAAAAGAGACATTAGGGTAAGTTGACACGGGGTTTTTTTGGACCTCCGCCTCAGGTTCCGGTCCAAAATACGGGTAGCCGCGACTGAATGCCTGTGCACTGCACCAGCATCAAGTTGCGAACTCCGCTCCGGATTAGGCCCAATGAATGGGCCTAGTTGGGAGTGTCTTCAGGCCGCGAGGTGAGGCGGCCTAAAAAAATGAGCATCTCGGATTGTTCCGGCTACCGGAAAAAACACCTGACCGGCTCCCGTTTATTTCAATGGGAGACGGCAAGATTTTGACGCCGTCTCCGCATCAAAATCCTGACCACTTTGCCCAGGGTGAAAAAGCCCTAAGGGATTTAGGGTAAACCACATTTACCTCAGCACATGAAAGGTCCTCTCTAAGTAATCTTGGATAAAAAAAAATAACCCCCAAATATAGAAAACTTATTTATCCCATACGGTCTACGCTGCACCAGGAAAATAAAATCGAAATGTCACATAATACACTCACGTAACGGGCATTTCTCTTCAGACAACAGTCACGCAAATCGGCCTTAAATAACTGACTTTTCCACAGACCATTTGCCTCTGAGGGGCGCTCTATTCCAGTTTTTTGACTACAGGCCAAAATAAGACACGTCCTATTTTTTAACAGGCCGTTAAACAGTAAAAAAAAAAAACCTGTAGTGTGAATAGCCCCATCGAAACGCAGCCACATGACAGCCAGTTACAATCACGACCGTCACACTGTCCTGTGAGCAAATCCTTGAAGCAGGTGGACAGAATGTCTGACAGAAAATCATGACAGAGCAGCGTTTATATACTGAAGGCTAAGCCCCGCCCCTTTTACGGCACGCGTTCCCGCCATTTTTTAGCTGCCAATCATTATCTATCTTCCGTTTTGCATTAGGCAGATTGCTTTCCGGCTCCTATGTCCTTATATACAGCACTCTACCCCTCCCTGTATACAGCACTGACTACCCCTCCCTGTATACAGCACTGACCACCCCTCCCTGTATACAGCACTCACTACCTCTCCTCAGACAGTACGCGCCGCACTGACTACACATCTCCCGCTCCTACGAGTTAGGATGAGGTCACGTGGACAGCAGGACCAATCAGCACAGCAGGGACGGTAGGACGTGAGCACGTGACGAGATCCATGTTCCTGGATTGCCTAATACTCCAGCAGGCGGCTCGTTGGTCTAGGGGTATGATTCTCGCTTAGGGTGCGAGAGGTCCCGGGTTCAAATCCCGGACGAGCCCAGTTTTTATTTTCAGTTTTCCATTTTTAGGGGATGAGTCTGTCCTTTTTTCAGTTTTCCATTTTTAGGGGATGAGTCTGTCCTTCTATTATGTGTTTTACTCTGTCACTGCCAAATAAAACGAATTGGCCTCTCAGGATGTTAGAAAAGGTGGATGATATTAGCAATCACCCAGCTTTCCCAGACTTCTGAAAGCCAAGGCTGCCTAATAATCTCAAAATAAATTCCCAGCTCCTGTTTTGCAGCTGAATTGAGAAACAATTCTGTTCTAAAGAAGTCTCAGTCGTGAACGCTAATGTTGGCCGTATACGTTTTTACACTCAGCTTTCCCAGACTCCTGCATGCAACATCGGCTAAATGATACAGTAGTTATAATAATATATCACCGGCTCTGACCAGGCAAAATGAAGTTCATAGAAAGAACTAATATTCGCTGTCACTCAGCTTTCCCAGACACCTGCAAGTCAGATCCACCTGATTTGCCATTCATGACTCGGAAAAAGCTGAGTAAAAACCTGTAACATTAACCAGGGCAATTACCACCCAGCTTTCCCAGGTACATGAATGTGAAATAGGTGTAATTATACAGTTAGGTGTCCCTACCTCCCGCCTTACTCGCTACAGTCGCCATTCAGGACTCAGAAAGAGCCGGGTAATATCCGATATCATTAGCCCTATTAGTGGTCACCCAGCTTTCCCAAACACCCATACATCAAATCTGCTTAATTATACACTTAGGCTCCCCTACCTTCTTGAGTCACCATTCAGTACTCTGAAAAAGCTGAGTAATATACGAAAACATTAAATATATTAGTTACCACCCATCTTTCCCAGAGGCCTGCACGTCAAATCTGCCTTATTATACAGTTACATGTCTCTATCTTCTGCCATACAAGGTACAGTTACCATTCATGATTAAAGAAAAGCTGGATAAGTTCTATAACATTATCCATATTACTTTCCATCCATCTTTCCCAGAGGCCTGCATGTCACATCTGCCTAATTATACAGTTAGGTTTCCCTATCTCATCATTACTAGGTAGAATTGCCATTCAGGACTCAGAAAAGGCTATAACATTAACCATCTTAGTTACCACTCAGCTTTCCCAAACTCCTGCATGCCAAATGTGCTTTATTACACAGTCAAGGGTCCCTGTATCCTGCATTACGAGGCAGAGTTGCCGTTCAAGACTGGGAAAAAGTTGGGTGAAAACCCATAACCTTAACTATATTGGTTGTCACCCAGCTTTCCCAGGCTCCTGAATGCATACCTGGTCCACTACCAGATTGTGTATCACGACATGTCTACTTAATATGCTATTCAAGACTCTTGGAAAGCCAGTTTCCTCCAGTCATGGAGTCAGTTGTCAGATGTCTTGAGGTGGACATGTAAGGAGTTAATATAAAGAAATGTGAATAATACGGCGGCCATTAATCATTGTCATGAGGCGGAGAATAATAACAAATAAGAGGGTGGACGCGGGTCACACACCGCAGCCCGCAAATAACCGCCACATTCCTGCGCCGACTTAACCCTAAACCTGCACAATCCTAAGTACATGTACACATTGCCTTCTGGTTGGGGACAAACACATTTCTTGACTGATTTTGATGTTTCAGGGCGACAGCCTGAGGCTGCACCACTGACACCGAGGTCTGAACTGTGAACATTGGTGTGATTGGGATTTGGGCCTACGCAAGATCTCCATATCAACACTGCGCCTGAGCGTAATCAGAGGGGGTGTCATGTCACTATTAGGCCATGCAGTGAGATAGTCAGGACCTATAAGTACCTGGGCGTGATCCTCAATAATAAACTAGACTGGGCCGATCACCTGGGGGCGCTGCACAGAAAGGGCCACAGCAGGCTCTACCTGCTCAGGAGGCTGAGGGCCTTCAGAGTACAGGGGACACTTCCATACCTCCCAACTTTTAAAGAACCGTAAGAGGGACAAAATGTGCGGCACGCGCCGTGGCAAATTTAGCCCTGCCCACTTTTGTGTTGACTCCGCCCATTCTGATTAATTTTTCATGTGCCTGCACACAGTATAATCCTCCTACAGTCACCCGTAAATTATATGTCCCCCCTCTACCTCTCCCCCAGTTTCATATACACCCTTCATCTGCCCCCAGTTTCATGTCCCCTCCATCTCTGCCCCCAGATTCATGTCCCCCCATCTCTGCCTCCAGATTCATCTCCTCTCCATTTCTGCCCCCAGATTCATGTCCCCTCCATCTCTGCCCCCAGATTCATGTCCCCTCCATCTCTGCCCCCAGATTCATGTCCCTCCATCTCTGCCCCCAGATTCATGTCCCCCCCATCTCTGCCCCCAGATTCATGTCCTCTCCATTTCTGCCCCCAGATTCATGTCCCCTCCATCTCTGCCCCCAGATTCATGTCCCTTCCATCTCTGCCCCCAGATTCATGTCCCCTCCATCTCTGCCCCCAGATTCATGTCCCTCCATCTCTGCCCTCAGATTCATGTCCCTCCATCTCTGACCCCAGATTCATGTCCCCCCTCCATCTCTGCCCCCAATTCCATGTCTCCACATCTCTACCCCCAGTTTCATGTCCCTTCCATCTCTGTCCCCAGATTCATGTCCCCTCCATCTCTGCCCCCAGATTCATGTCCCCCATCTCTGCCCCCAGATTCATCTCCCCTCCATCTCTGCCCCCAGTTTCATGTCCCCTCCATCTCTGCCCCCAGTTTCATGTTCTCTCCATCTCTGCCCCCAGATTCATGTCCCCCCATCTCTGCCCCCAGATTCATGTCCCCCCATCTCTGCCCCCAGATTCATGTCCCCCCATCTCTGCCCCCAGATTCATGTCCCCCACATCTCTGCCCCCAGTGTCATGCCGTCCTCTCCTGCCCCTAGTTTCACGTTCCACCTCCACATTACACTTACTTTCTCCTTCGTTCCCCCACTGCACTCTGCACGCCTCTCTCTCTCTCACTGGCGCACAGTTGTAGACGCGATGTGACGTCATCACATCGCGTCTACACAGCCAGTAGGTGGCGTTCAGTGGCGAAGCAAGGAGCTGAACTGTGTCTGGACACAGATCTGAGTTGAAATCGGGACATACCTCCCTCCAATCGTGAATGTCCCGCGGAAATCGGGACGGTTGGGAGGTATGCACTTCTTAGGGCCTTCTTCCACTCTGTGGTTGCCTCAGCCATCTTTTTCGGTGTGGCCTGCTGGGGGCGCTGTATATCAACCAGGGAGAGAAATAGACTTGACAGGCTGATCAGAAGGGCCAGCTCTGTCCTGGGGGGCCCCTTGGACCCAGTACAGGTGGTGGGTGACAGAAGGATACTGTCTGTGGTGACCTCCATGCGGGAGAACAAATCCCACCCCATGTATGAGACCCTGATGGGACTTGGCAGCACTGTAAGTGACCGTCTGCTTCACCCCAAGTGTGAGAAGGAGCTATCGCAAGTCCTTCCTTCCAACCGCGACCAGGCTGTATAATCTACATCAGACCAAGCGAAGACACTCCGCACAGAGAACTAAATGATTATGACTATGAAGTCTTCCTTCTTTCTTCCTCTCCTCCTTAGCTGCTATGGACTCCTAGTATATCTTCTCTTCTCAGCTTATGTGTGTCTACATCAGTAATATATTACTGTGTATTATCCTGTATCTGTATTACTAGGCTGCTGTAACATACTGACATTTCCCCACTGTGGGACTATTAAAGGATTATCTTATCTTATCTTTTCAGTAGTGCAGCCCCAGGCTTTGGGCCTGTAACTGGGACACAGTGGGAAAATCAGCACTGAATTTGGCAGAAAGCCGCCTCTGATCGCAGATCAGAGATTATATTTATTGATATCTCATCCAGTATTGTACCTACTGCAGAACACAGAGGATTATCCCCCTCCCCCATACTACTATCTCCTATCCAGCGCCGCACCTCCCATGAGGCGACCTGAAATCGACCGCTTCAGGCGGCGCTATGCCGGGCCCCCAGGGGGTATTTTTGCTGACCTAAGCCAGTCCAGGACAAGCTATCCTGGACTGGCTTAGCGTCACCGTCTCGGCAGCCCGGCGGCGAGCGGTGGATTGGGGAGGCCCTGTGGACGCAGCGCTGCTCCACCAGCCTTCTCTCTGCCTGCTCTCTGCCTGCTAACGCCACCCCGTCCTCTCCGCCCCCTATAGATCTATCTATCTATCTATCTATCTATCTATCTATCTATCTCCTATCTATCTATCTATCTATCTATCTATCTATCTATCTATCTCCTATCTATCTATCTATCTATCTATCTATCTCCTATCTATCTATCTATCTATCTATCTATCTATCTATCTATCTATCTATCTATCTATCTATCTATCTATCCATATCTATCTATCTCCTATCTATCTATCTATCTATCTATCTATCTATCTATCTATCTATCTCCTATCTATCTATCTATCTATCTATCTATCTATCTATCTCCTATCTATCTATTTATCTATCTAACTCCTATCTATCTATCTATCTATCTATCTATCTATCTATCTATCTATCTCCTATCTATCTATTTATCTATCTAACTCCTATCTATCTATCTATCTATCTATCTATCTATCTATCTATCTATCTCCTATCTATCTATTTATCTATCTAAGGGTGCATTCACACTGAGTAAACGCTAGCTTATTCTGAACGTAAAACACGTTCAGAATAAGCGGCGTCTAAAGCAGCTCCATTCATTTCTATGGGAGCGGGGATACGAGCGCTCCCCATAGAAATGAATGGTCTGCTTCTTTCACTCCGTGCAGTCCCATTGAAGTGAATGGGGAGTGCCGGCGTATACGGCAAGCTCTGCTCATGCCGGAGCGTACACGCCGGCACTCCCCATTCACTTCAATGGGACTGCACGGAGTGAAAGAAGCAGACCATTCATTTCTATGGGGAGCGCTCGTATCCCCGCTCCCATAGAAATGAATGGAGCTGCTTTAGACTCCGCTTATTCTGAACGTGTTTTACGTTCAGAATAAGCTAGCGTTTACTCAGTGTGAATTCACCCTAACTCCTATCTATCTATCTATCTATCTATCTATCTATCTATCTATCTCCTATCGATCTATCTATCTATCTATCTATCTATCTATCTATCTCCTATCTATCTATCTATCTATCTATCTATCTATCTATCTCCTATCTATCTATCTATCTATCTATCTATCTATCTATCTATCTATATATCTATCTATATATCTATCTATCTCCTATCTATCTATCTATCTATCTATCTATCTATCTATCTATCTATCTAACTCCTATCTATCTATCTATCTATCTCCTATCTATCTATCTATCTATCTATCTATCTATCTATCTATCTATCCATCTATCTATCTCCTATCTATCTATCTCCTATCTATCTATCTATCTATCTATCTATCTATCTATCTATCTATCTATCCATCTATCTATCTCCTATCTATCTATCTATCTATCTATCTATCTATCTATCTATCTATCTCCTATCTATCTATCTCCTATCTATCTATCTATCTATCTATCCATCTATCTATCTCCTATCTATCTATCTATCTATCTATCTATCTATCTATCTATCTATCTATCTATCTATCTCCTATCTATCTATCTATCTATCTATCTATCTATCTATCTCCTATCTATCTATCTCCTATCTATCTATCTCCTATCTATCTATCTATCTATCTATCTATCTATCTATCTTATATCTAGGCCTGGGGCCTTGCATATTGTAGACCACGCGTTTCACAGTCCCTGCACAGTGGGCTCAAAAAAACCGCAGCAAAATCTGCAATAAATAAAGCTGTGTTTCCGCAACATGGGGCCCCAGCCTTAAAGGGGTTGTCAAGAGTTTGGCCTTTGAATTTGATATCTTAACAGAGCTGCAATACCCGACACAACCTGTGGACTGTTGTGGCGCTATTTGGGCAAAACACAGCCTTAAGGAGAGGTTTACATCCTTAGGTTTCGGCTCATCAGTCTGTAATTACAAGTTTAGTGCTCCTTTAAGATGGGAACCGCACACGACTACACCAAGACTAAGTTATGATGAGCTAAACCCATCCGCCCTACGAGTTCGGTCCACATAATCGATACAGCAGACGCCGAGCACTAACTCCCGCCGGGCCGCCATAGATGTAAATGAGAAATCTGACTAAATTATTTTGAGAGTGATGGATGATACCCAAACAGATACAAATAAACAGAGGACGGCGTTCCTCCGGCGCTCACCGTCCCTCCGGTAATCTCATTGTTTATATGATTCCAGCGAGCACAAGGAGGGTTTGTTTTTTCTTTTTGCAGTTTCTTAACCTCTAATTTGGATTAATATCTTGGGCTCATTTGGACACGTTGGCGGATCCGGTTTCAGGCGTGTAATGCGCTCGGTATACATGTACGCGGCTCTGGGCCGTCCTGGCCCATCATAACATATCACATTTTGTGCGGAAACCACAGGCGTTCCTTTGCCAAATTGTAGAGTAATAGCGATCTGGCGAGGAGAGGAGAAGAAACTTCCATGGGAGAGGAGGCCTGTCTAGACGGAGTTTAGTAAACTGGAAAACAACGTAAGGACCCTAAAAATGGTCAAAAAATCGCCATTAAAGGTTCTGTCATGTGTCCCGGTCCCAAAATAGGGCCGTTAATAGGAGTAGAAACAGACCTTTATGAGCCCAAACCGATGAAGCAATGCAGAGATATTCATCTTTTTCTAGAAAGGAAATCTACTGACAAGTGCACTGGGGGCGGGGCCTAATTTGGGAGATTTGTCTACAAACACTTTTGATGAAGACGGAGGCTGGAAATGTCAGTCACAGCTAAAGGAGTGTCGTTTTTCTGCGAATTGGAGCACTTGCCGCAATCTGTAGGTAAATTTTGCAAGTTAAGCCACACCCCCAGTGCACTTTCAGGTTGACTTGGATATCCATAAAAGGATGGTTATTTCTGCTTTGCTTTCTGCCTACCTTTATGACCCCAAACCAATGTAGAAATGCAGAGATAGTCATCTTTCTCTAGATAATGGATAGCTACTGACAAGTGCACTGGGGGCGGGGCCTGATTTGTGAAATCTGCCTACAGACAGACTGATTAAGACAGAGGCTGAAAATATCAGTCACAGCTAAGGAGGTGTCGTTGGTCTACAAAAACAGAGGCGAATTGAAGAACTACCAGCTATCTGGAGGTGAATCTGGTAAGTTAGGCCCCACCCCCAGTGCACTTTAAGGATGATTGTGATATCCATAAAAGATGATTAGTTCTTTATTGCTCCATGTTTCTTCTCAGGGCCTCAGATGACCCATCACAGGAGGCAAACTGACTATTCAGTTATAAGGGCAGTCCCCTGGGGCCCGGGGCCCTTTTTTTTTTCAAAAATTTTTGGGAGAAATGGCTCACAACAAGTTAAAAAAAAATAAAAATAAAGGGGCAATCCTCTCCTCACTGATTCTCCGCCCTCCCGTTTCAATGCAGGACCCCACTGGTCACCAGCCAATCACTGAGCATTGTGGTGACCTGTATCAAACAGAAATGGGTTGAGTGGAATTTTTTGTGTTTCGAGAGTGATACCAGCAATGCTGAATCGGGAGCAGTGGAGGATCGGGAAGGATTGAGGCGAGTATTGGTTTTTTTAAGCCATTTTTTAAAAAAAAATATCTGGTGGAAAAAACCTTGAACTTTACCAAATATACTGTAGGTAAAGCTGTTGTTGATGGGGCATTGACCCCTTGTCTGGGAGAAGGATTGGTTGTCTATCAGACCCTTGGATAAGGGATCATGGGTGGTCAGGTATTGGATGGTGAGCACCACGTGACTGGGGCAGGGCTCATTGCGTTGGGAGTTTCTAGAAGTCAGAACACACATTGACACTTCATAGTTGAAACAAAATTGCATCTAAGAGTTCCACCACTGGAGAATTTGAGTATTGCTCTCCAAAGGTGCAGCCCATCGATGTCAGGATTTGGGCAGACTACCCATGGTGGGAAGGGGTATACTATTTAGGGGTCACTCCCATATTTAGGGAAGTTTGGAGGAGAAACTTGCATGAAAGGGGTGGAAACTTGTTGTTCGAAGGCCTACATGAGGGGTGTGGTTAGATTGAGGCAAGGAAACATCTCAGCAACCCTTGCCGTCAACTGGTTCTTGGAACCAGGCATCACCAGTGTCCTAGCCAGAGGTGACACAGGTTTGGAGGTGACGGGCGTTGTGGAAGGTGGTGTCTGCCGCCAAGGTGTGATGAACTGCTCATTGGTAGACTACTGGTGAAGAACCCTGCAGCAAAGTCCCCAGTGGCTGAAGTGTCTCTCCTCCTTCCTTCACCACCGAAAAACTTCAGTCGGAAACCTGTAAGAGGGCCAATGGGGTTGAGTGACTGTCCCATGAGAGCCAACCAAGCTGAAGACTGCAGCGCTGGTTACAACCAGGGCGGTTTTAAGTGGACCAAGGGTTTCATAAGTGGGCCCCCTACCACTTACAAATACTTGACCCGCACAAATTATAATGCCCTCTCAGTGGCCCACATATAGTATAATGCCCCTTAGTGGCCCCATACAATATAATGACCCCCAGTGACCCATCACACAGTCAAATGCTCTGACATGCATTGTACATTAACCTATCACACCCCCATGCCCCTTGGACATTATATTATAATATCCCTCCTCTAGGTTGCCCCCACAGTTTCATGTCCCCCCCCCCCCCAGGTTGCCCCTATAGTTTCAAGCTGCCCATTGGTGCTTCATCATTGTCGACATCTGGAAGACACCAATGAGATGGAGTTGGGGCGGTCAGAACCCAGCGTCCAGGACAAATGCAGGACTGTCCCAAGGGGCCACCCAATACCATAGAGCCCGATGCAAGTACAACCAGGTTAACGTCAACTGTCCAACCAGTGTAGGCAATTGACTAGGAGGTGCAAAGGTAACATTTACATTAAAGAGACCGAGCCCTTCTGTCCTGGGTGGCAAAAATTGGCGCCAAAATGGGGGGTTGCCACCGCCATTTTTACCTTTCCTATGCATCGCTGTGAGCAGTCCTGATTTTGGCACGACAATCCCACAAACCACAAATGGGCGTGATTTATCCAAATTTGCCCCAAGAGTGGGCATTTTGTGGAGTCTTTCCAAGGGCAGGTTCCTATATCTCAAAGTTGGTAGCTATGTTTCTGGGGCCCTGCTTCAATGCCTGAGGGCCCAGATGACTCTCCGTCTGCCTCGAATACAATCCCCTATAATGAAAGGAGCGCGGCCCCCAATAAACCGGAGAAAAAAAACATCCGCTCCCTTTATAGGAGCGCAATAAAATGAAATTGGCTTCCAAACGTGTTTGGATACCCTGGCCTGGGGACAGCCCCATAGAAGATAATAGATGTATCCTTCACATATAATGAATTGTCTGGAACGCCGGGCCGCGTAATCATCATTCTTGGCTCCCTTCCCTGATGGGAATTTGCGGTTACCAATAATAAACCTTGTAGAACAAGCAGCCGGCCCAGGAAAGTCTATCAAAGGGTTTTATTTCAACCTGATGTTCAGAGTCAAGTACGTTGCAAATCCAAGTCCTCCTCCCTCCTCTCCCGTCCCTCAGCCCCATATCCCCCCACCCCCCCAACGATTCGGAATAGAAAAAAAACAAAACAATACGAGCCCATTAGGACTATTCTGTTTTATTTTGCATCCACATGTTGGGAATGGCTGGGATTCTGCGGGCTGTTCTCCATCTGTCACCAGGACCTCAGATAATGGCCTTGCAAAAAAAAAAAAAACACCCTTTAAAGGCAAAGTTTAAAGGGTTATTACTCAATACAAAAAAGAGTGATTGGGTCGGACCCCGCGAGGTGATTTATGGCCCAAACCTCATTTCCTTCCATTTTTTATACTGCCCAGATTTTTCACACTCGGCCCCTTTTTTGTTTTAGTAGCCGCTGTAAAGATTTAGATCTTACACCCTGGTTTCCCCCCAAGCTCCTCTGATCGCCCCCCCGGCCCAGTAATTCGGCCCACCCAGGAATCCTATTTCTTTATTAACCGGCCTAGACATATTTGCTTTGTGCTGTCATTCTATTAAACTTTTCCCTCTCCGATAGGCCTGGAGATTTTTGGAATCTGGAGATGAAATTACTGCTGGTGAAACGGATACAATGTGGACTTGTTTTTCTCACATTATCAGACCACTAGGTGGCGCCGCAGACACTTCATTCATCTACTATATTCAACCATTTACTTCTTCCACATTTGGGTCAAACCTTGGTCGGAACCGGAAACCTGGAGCTGAAATTGCGGGACTGGTTTTTCTTAGTTCATCAGACCACTAGGTGGCTCCACAGACACTTTATTCAGTTACTGTATATAGGGTTAAAGGGGTTATCCAGGGACTATTTAACCACTTATTTGCTCTAGGGTTCTATTGGAGTCGATCCTGAGATTTCCAGGGTGGAACCTGCACATGAAACCTGATGTTAAACCCAAATAGAACCCCAGAACAAGTAGGTGGTTAAATAGTCCCTAGCTATCCACTTTAACTAAATATACAGTAATTGAGTGAAGTGTTTGTGGAGCCACCTAGTGGTCTGATAAACTAAGAAAAACCGATCCATAGATTAACAATTTCAGCTCCAGGTCTTTCGAATTAGCCCAAAAAACCAATGGTCAACCCAAACTATGAAGTAAAGGGTTAAACGGACCCCGGATAACCGCTTTAAGGGGATTTTTGGGTGTATAATATTGGTAACCCATCCTTATCTTCAAAGGGGTTGTCCCCGTATGGACATTTATCCCTTATCCACAGGACCAGGGAAGAATGTCTGACGGGGCAACACAGTGGCTCAGTGGTTAGCGCTGTAGCCTTGCAGCGCTGGAGTCCTGGGATCGAATCCTGCCAGGAACAACATCTGCAAGGAGTTTGTATGTTCTCCCCATGTTTGCATGGATTTCCTCCCATTCTATAAAGACATACTGATAGGAAAATAAATGTACATTGTGATCTCTATATGGGGCTCACAATCTACAAAAAAAAAAAAAAGAAGGGATGAGTGTCTGATCGCTGAGGACCCAATTGCCGGATACACAGTGATCACCAGGATGGGGAACCGAAAGTCTCTCTAAGGCCTCCATGTGAGTGTGAAATTGTCCATAAAGTGCTAACCCCTTTAAGACAAGCCATGAATTTCGGATCAGTTGGGGTCTGATTCCCAATGTCCTATCCAATGAGCTGGAGTTTTGATCGATTAGATATTAAAGGTCTATCCCAATGGTGCCCATACACATAACAGAAGAACCCACCACATTCGGCAGGAATGGTTGAGTCGCTTAGGTCTATGGGGTTGTAGCATCTCTAACCCTGACATATGATATGAGGCCAGACCTCACCAGGGAATTTGCCCCTGTTGGCTTCACTTTTTCCGAAGGTCACGTGGTCAGTCTAAGATGGCCAATGTCTGACCATTCATCCACCCAGATAAATCCAAATTGAGGCGTCATACCGAGACGCCAACAAGACTCCTGTTCAGCCCTAATCTTAGAGATTTACGTTTTTGTGACTTGGTGATTTGCAGCCATTTTAGACGGGTGAGTATTATTGTTGACACCGGCACAACTTCTACTTGGCCTGATGGATGTAGACATAAATACACGGTACCGCTATTATCAGGACGGGTAAATGCTAGAGATAAGGCTGGTATTTATTATGGCAAGACTCCACCATCAAGTAGTAGGAAATATTAGACAGAGATGATGGGGTTATGGGGCCACACTGTACTTCTCTAGCATTACCTCCAGGGTAACTCTTTAAGGGTGAGGGATCTGCTTGGCCTCGAAGGTTTCAGCTATTAGGTCACACCAGTTATCTGAAGCCCAGATGTTTGGTCTTCATAGTGTTCTGTGACATCTTGGGTTTCGGTTGTGCAGCCTAGGCCCTCCTGCTTTGCCAGTTTTAGGACCAGGTTGGGGCTCATCTTGACCCCGGTTCTGTGATCCAGCTCCAGTCTTAACAACTGAATCAATAGGAATTGGGAGAACGGGCTGAATCCCACCCCTGGCCCTGGGCTAAAGATGACAGACTCAGGGGCTGTGTGGATAAGACCCCTAGTCTACGCTGTCTACAATGTGATTGACCCCCAGTCGGTACTCGGGTCAATCTTCATTTTGCAGAATTCACTTCTCGAATGAAGTAGCAGAGTAGCGTGTTCCCTGCGTTCTCCAATAATGGACACGGTCTGGTATCTCATCTGACCTCGGCTTACTCGCTCTATTTTGTTCTCTCTCATCAGTCATTACTCTGGGGACTACAACCAGGACAGACAACAAGGACTCTTCATACTCCATGAGGTCAACACTATGGTAAAGCCATGTTTTTGTTGCCGATTTTGCAGTTTTTTTGGAACCAAATCTAAGAACGGCTTCAAAAGGAAATATAAAGGAAGTTCTCATCCTCTTCTCTCTTCTACTCAAAGGTCTCCTGAATTGGGTCAAAAAGAAAAAAACATTGCAGAAAAATATGCAACAAAAAATTCAGCTTGTCTTCAATGTGTGGTGGCCTCAATCTTAGGGTACGCTTGTCTGGAACATACATTGATCTCGTCTTATAGCACAATCTGTTTCCAATGAGGAAAAGCCTACTGATGCCCAGAAGATACCAGACGATACCAAGAAAGTTGAGATGCAGCAGTAGAAGGATGGGTTTTTGTTTTTACTAAATCCTTCAAGTTGTTTGTGCCGCATATCTCAACAAATTATATCAAAGTTCCCCAAGACTATGCTTGTATATCTTGATGGAAGAGTATGGACACCAGTACCAAAAGTTGTATAACTGGGCTCTGGTCCACGACAAGTCTAAGCCTTCGAGAATGTCCCAGGACTCCATGCCTAGTGAAGACATGCTTCTTCTGCTCCTCAGGAACTTCTTGCCAATGCTTCGTCTTAACTGAGCAATCCATAAAGGAAACAGGTAGTAAATACAAGTCTTCACAAAAACTTCAGGCCTTTTAGGAGCTTCATAGATTGTTAGAACCTCAGTCATAATGTTCCTCAATGTAGAAGGAATAATGATCCTTGCCTATGCATGCTACATTCCATCCCACCCCCCACATCCATGGTTCCTGTCTTCCTTGGTTGGTTGCAGAGACATATTCAGTCATGAAGGAAATGCAAGGCGTTGAGTAGCAAAGGAACCATCCAATGTGGTCAAGAATGGTCAAGAATGAAGATCGAGTGCTAGATCAACAGCACAAGGAATGAGTGGCCAGAAAGAGGTAATAACATGACTGATCGAACGTCATCATCAGGTACCACCTGACTGGCAACGTGACACCACCAGCCAAGGTAAGTACAGCTAGAACAAGAAGGCCTAACATTTGGACCAGCAGTAGGAGGCATCTCGTTATCTTGTTCACCGGGACTCAGGGTACTGGGACTGGACGTGAAGTATAAACCATAAATGAGGCTTATAGTTGGGGCGCACCTTTCATAAGAGCAACTCATCTGGTGGCTTTTGGCGACCCTGTAGAGAAGAAGTCTATTCCATATTGGACTTATCTACAACCTCTTCCTTGGCTT